>NC_143584.1:201865883-202017521 GCF_048544385.1 Mastigoproctus giganteus | reverse complement strand
CAAAATCATTAAGCACACTGCTACAATTTGATAACCTTCTTCCATTTTCAAACTGTAATAATTCCTCACGTGTGAATGTAGATACAAAATACTCATTCAGTTTGTTTGCTATCTGAGCAGGATCATCAACAGTCGAACCATCGATGTCAAGTGGACCAATCATATTCATCCCCTTCCTTTTAGAGTTTATATAAGTAAAGAAATCCTTGCTGTTTTTCTTAGCATCCTTTGCCAAAGATTTCTCGTAATCCGTCTTCGCCTGCCGAACCTCCTTTGTGACCTGATTACAGACTAGCTTATATCTGCCACAGGCTTCTGCGTCACCTGATAATTTATATGCATCCCATGCATTTTTCTTCTCTGTCACGAGTCTCATTAGTTCATTTGATAACCATTTAGGCCTAAACCTTGAACGATATTTCTTAATCGGTATATAAAGTCTAGTAGCTTCCACGATTAATTCCTTGAATGCTTCCCACTTAGAATTTACTGTTGGTAACATCGTCAGTTGATCCCACTGTACAGAATTTAAAAACTGTCTGAGACCACTGTACTCCCCTTTACGGAAGCAAAAACCCTTTCCTTTACCCCTGACGGTAGTTACCTCTTTGAGTAAATCCCACTTCAGCACACTGTGATCACTGCCACCTAGTGGTTCCTTTATCTGCAAATTCTTAATACACGAATGATCACTGCTGATAACCAGATCAAGAGTGTTACTTTCTCTGGTTGCCTCTCGAACATGCTGCTGCAGAAAACAATCATCCAATAAATCCACAAAAGTCTGACTGGTGTGTGAGTGACCAACCCACAAGTTCCAGTCAATATCTGGGAAGTTAAAATCCCCCATTATAAGACATTCAGATTTACTGGCCCACTCTATTTCTCTGTACAATTGTTCATTGTACTCATTCAAGTCATTAGGCCTATAACACACTCCTACCCTTATTTTTCCTTTCGCAGTGCTTATCTCGCACCAAACTGACTCAACAGAGCACTGTTCATCTATGTTAACTGGGTGCACTTCCTTTGATTTTATGTTTTTCTTAATTAACAGCATAACACCCCCTCCCTTTCTGTCCTGTCTATCCTTTCTGTACACATTGTACTCCCCAAATTCCAGTTCTGCATTCCTTATATCTTTGTGACACCACGTCTCTGCTATCCCAACAATATCCGCCTTTGATGTCTTGACCAACACTTCAAATTCATCAAATTTATTTACTATACTTCTAGCATTGGTATACATGCAAGCATACATGCTCCTATGCCTATTCCTTGTTACCCTAACACATCCCATATACCCAACTATTCCATGATGACTGCCATCCGTCCCTGAAACCCCCAACACCCCTCGCTCCAGGTCGCTTCTTATTCTAATAGAAGTTGTGCAAGAATCACCTTCACCTCTGCCTGCGGTTACTGTTAAACTATTAGTCTTTGTATCCTCCCAAACTAGCAGTTTTCCGACCCACCTAACACTGCCTCGATAGCATCAGCAAATATTCTTGCACCCTTTCTATTTAAGTGTATCCCATCCCTGTAGAAGCAATCTCTCCTGTTAACAAGTACAGTCCAGGCTGAAAAAAATTCTACCCCTTGAGCCTTGCACAATCCTTCCAGGGCCGAATTGATCGACAAGGCTCTCATCATGTACTCCCTCCTATCGTGTCTGGGCAGAATTGCAGACACTTTCAAATTCAACCCTATTTCACGGCTTTTTTTCAACAGTGACCTGTACTTGTTGAGTAATTCCGCCGGTCTCCTACTCTTAATATCATTAGTGCCAACGTGTAGAACTATATCACCTTTTGTGCCCTTGAAAGATGATATCCGCTCTACAACGTCATCAACCTTTGCCCCTGGCAGACATACCCTGGTCCTGTTCCACCTATCCTTTTTACAAAGGATGTTCCCCGTTTCCCTGACAATAGAGTCACCAACAACAACTAGTTCCTGTGGGACCAGCGCATTCTGCCTTAGGGGTTGCCGCTGTGTTGCGTGATGACCAAGTGCAAGCTCTGGCGTTGATGTGGGCAGCTGAGAGCTTGATGGGCCCCTCAATTTACTTCCTTCGAGGGCATCCACCCTGTCCTTCAAGCTCTCATATAGGCCCATAAGAACGCTGAGTTGTTGCCTGATTTCGATACACTCCTTGCATCGCGCACACACAAAGACATCCCCCATGGCAATATCATGTTCCGTTCCAGAGAGTTCGGCAAACATTTCACAAGTTGCACATTTCTTTAGGCTGTGATGCGTTGGAGAATTGCCCCCCTCAGTTCTCCCCCGAGTCACAGCACTCCTGCCACTTTGTGCCCGTTGCTTTGCTGCTCTAGTTTGGGGCATGGTAGTTTAAATTAAAAAAAATCAATAAATTAAATGTCAGTAGTATTTGAATAGAAACTATTAAATAGAAACAGTGAAGCGTATTACTATATAATTATGCGTTAGAACTACCTAGCTACCTCAATTAAAAAATTTGAATTCCCTACCACTATATCCATAAACAATGGCTACAAAAATGGAACGAAATAACGGTTTTACCTATCGTAAGTAAAATCCACAAAAACTCTTTATCTAAATTAAAAATAAAAAATAACCAGCGTAACTATAACTATATGACTACGTATTAAGTACAATATAAAATAACAATCATGTAAATAACAGGTAAACACTTATCGTTTTTGCAGAGCCTGTAACTGATAGCTGTAACTTTTAAAGAGATTCAGCGCCATCTGTACTGGCTCAAACCCACAACCTCCTTATTTGTGGTCATGCAATGCTTATTTATTTCATTAACCACTAGACCACAGCCAGCCCAGAAGTTCTGCATTGTTAAACATACTTCTGAATTTTATATCATCACAAATTTCAACATTGTACTCTTTATTCCCTTATCTCTATCATTCAAGCTCTGAAACAAGATTGGTCCTAGCACCAAACTGTGGGGAACTTTACTTATGGTCTGATCCACTCTGAAGAAAAAAATCATCTACATTTGTATAAACCCTCAGCCTCCTGTCCTTCAGCCATCTATCAACCTACCTCATACTCAAATATTTATTCTTTGTCAAGCCTATCTTTTCTGTTTTCTTGATTTCACTATCAGATGAATCAGCTGCTGTTACTACCTACTAGTTTTTATCAAACTAGATCCTCAAAACAGTAACAATATATGTATCAAAAAATAATTCATTAATGCCTACCTTTGGTGAATTGTGTATGCTTTCTATATCTGATTCATCAGAAGAACTTGAGACTGTTTTTATCCTTTTGCGTTTTGTCACACGATCATAACTTCTTTGTGGCTTCCCATCATCTTGTCTTTTGCGTTTTCTTGATTTCACATCAGGACTATCAGATGAATCAGAATCACTGCTTCTGCTACTACTACTAGTAGAAGAAGATTTAGAATCTGGTTTTTTTTTGCTTTGGGTGTCAGTAGTTTTACTTTCATTAACTTGTTTTTTTTCACATTCTTCATCTGAAGACAGTATTTTCCTTTTTCTTTTCTGATTTCTAAAATAAAAAAAAATAAAAATAATAAAAAAAATTAGAATTAGTAGTTCAGAATACTGAAGTTAACTCTAATCTCTTACAAAGTAAGAAAATTAGTTATTATAAATTAGTTTTATCTGACTAATGAATTTACTATATGATCAGTGGAAATTTTGTTAGGAACACCACCCTAATATAAATATTCTGTATATTTCTATTTGCCACCCAAGTTTTGTCAAAATGGTCTCCACAAGATAGCATTATATTTAATTTCTAGAGAGTGAGCAAAGCAGTTTGACAAACCTGATTACTGAGGTCTATCTATTGAATTGGGTAACTGTGCAGACTAGAAAAACAGGAAGAGGTCCCTATCATCTCCTGGAATTACTTCAGCTCAAAAAGGGCTGAATAGTGTGGCATATTATTCTGATAGACATACCAATCACTAGGAGGACTGAGCGACCAAGATGGGCTAGAAACTGAAATAATGTTATTGTAGGTTCTATCTGGATGATTGCCCACAGTTATCAGAAGTTGCAATGTTCATGTCATTTCCAACATAAATTCATCTACTTTCCTTGCTCATACAATAATCAATGTCTTTTGTGTATCCAACTTTGCATTAATAATTTCCATTAATAACATTATTAATGGAAATTATATAGGGCAGTGTATAATAAATAAATAGCACTATTATAACATGGAAATTCTTGCCGAACCACACCTTCATTAGGGTTCGGCAAGAATGCAGAAACATCATCTGCTAACAAATTAGTGTAGTATTAAGCTTGTATTATATATATAAGTTTAATAAAACCTATTTGTTAAGCATTTTCACATGATATAATAGTGTTATTTTGTTATTAAATATATATTAATACATGTAATATAAATTTTACCATACGGATAGAAACCAAATAATGTGCTTCTCAGTCTCCGATGGTATTTTTCAAACAGGCGAGCATTGTTCTGCTCGTGTTCCAACCGTTGAGCCTGCATCATCTGGAATTTGTAGATCTCTCCTTTGACATTGAAGCCATGACAGAAGTCATGGCTTCAATTTCCTCACTACCAGTCTTCAGCCGATAGTTTTGGCCGATTGAACGTCCTTGATCTAATCCATTGGTCTTGCATATTTCTAGGCCAGATTGCACCCTGATGTCAGTGTTGAACTCTTCAGTGATCTGAAGTAACTGTTGGAGTTGATTCTCAGTTGCGACATAGAGGTGATGTCATCCTGATGCATTATGTATCAGGTGAGAGAGGGTGTACAGCTTCTTTCTCCCTTCTTTTATGATATATCCATACTTGCTGCTTATTGAGCTGGGTGGACAGTGGACTGACTGCTAGAAAGAACCATAGTGGGCTCAGAGCATCTCTCTGGAAGATTTCTCTTCTGATGGGGACTGGGCTAGTCGTGATGTTCTCAACCTTGATGGTGGACCTTCATTTTGCCATGGTTGCTTCTGGGAAGTGTGTCAGTGTCTGGTTGACTTTAGTAGTAGTAGTAGTAGTAGTGGTGGCATGTGATGCAAGAAAGCAAGTGTCACATTTACAAAACAAAATTTACAAAACAATTCCCTCTAAATGTTTGTCTCAATACATGTGTGTACAGGTTTGGGTGCTTTTTTTAGCCTTGCACCATAACTGCAGAATCAATTATCTATTGTTCATTGCATCTTTGCTCATCTGCTTACATTCTTTCTGCTGTTTGGCCATGAAGTTCTAGCTCTCCAAGTGGTCTAACATTTTCTTAGTTATGCAGCTGATTAGAATCTTGTACATTGGGAGACAGTTAATTGGCCTATATTTTGCTTGGTTTGTAATGTCTTTGTCCTTAACCTCCAGGGAGGTGATTCCTTGAGTCAGAGACTCTGGTATCGTGTCAGGGTTCCATATCATTTGGGTGAACTTTTCTATTGTGTGTGCATTGAACTTCTCGTAACAGTAGTTCTGGATGCTGTCTATTCCTGGGGCCTGCCAGCTGCATCCTGCTCTCAGTGCTAAACTCTTCAGTGATCCGGAGTAGCTGTTGGAGTTGATTCTCGGTTGCGGCATAGAGTTCGATGCCATCCTGATGCAGGAGGTGAGAGACTGTTATACTACTGTTGTACTCCTTCCTCCCAAATCTCCCTGTTCTGTCATCATTTCTGTCTTTGGTTTTCTTCTGTTCTATATCTATTCAGGGGCCATTAGGGCAAACATTGCTGCTCCACAGGTTACACCAGAATTCCTCAAGTGCCTTCTGTTAGGTGATCCATTGCCTCCTTTTCCTGTTGTCCAATGTTCCTGAAGAAGGCTAGATGGTTTTCTTCAAATTTCCGGTTGTCTAATGTTTCTGCAGAAGGATATCACGTTTTCTTCAAATCTCCAATTATAAGTCTGCCTACTGTGGATGTCATCTTTTCTTGAAGATAGTCTTCCCTTTTCTGATAAATCAGCTTCTTACTTCTGATACAGGTACAGGTGCCCTATTTTTGCTGTTGTACCATCTGCTGTAGCTTTCTCTCCTATGCTGGTGATGCACCTTGTTTTCTGTTCTCTAATTTCTCTTCCGTTGATCCTGGTGGCTGCAATAGTGGAACTGTAAATGGCTGTGCAGTTGGTATTTCGCATTATTTCGTTGTTGTTGACGGCAGAGAGTGGTAATAAATGGACACTGCTCGTGGACTAATGTTATTAGTGGAGTCCCCCCAGGATTCGGTGCTGGGCCCATTGTTATTTTGTGTATTTATCAATGATATCATTGATAAATACACAAAACTTAATGTTTAAGGCTTAATGTCCAAGTTTGCAGATGATACAAAGGTTGGCAGAGTTGTTAACGACACTAAAGACAGTATGCTAATGCAACAGGATCTAGAAAAGCTAGGCAGATGGGCTGAAAAGTGGCAACTGAAGTTTAACATTGACAAATGCAAAGTACTGCATATAGGTAGCAGTAACCCAAGAGAAACGTACCAACTGTGTGGTAATACTCAGGGAGATGGAGAATGAAAAAGACCTGGGGTAATTGTGCAGTCAGATATGAAGTTCCCTGAGCAGTGCAGATGGGCTACCAGAGCAGGTCATGGAGTTTTGTGAATGATATATAGGAATTTTGCTAGCAGAGACAAGGAGGTGATTATCCCTTTGTATAAGGCAATGGTCAGACCACACCTTGAGTACTGGGTACAAGTCTGTAGGCCTCATTTTAGGAAGGATGTAGATTTGCTAGAACAAGTACAGAGAAGGGCAACAAGATCAGTGAGAGGTGCACTTACGAAGAAATGCTTAAGTCCTGCAAGTTGCAGCATCTGGAGACTAGGCACCTGCGAGGTGATCTGATTGAGGTGTATGAGGCCTTGAATGGTTTAAGCAAGCTCAATGCTAACGGCATACTTCCGCTTTCTCAGGCTAAGAGCCTAAGGGGGGGGGGGCATAGATTCAAATTGAGGAAAGACCGTTGTAGAATAGATGTGCAGAAGTTTGCCTTTAGCCAGGTGGGTAGTTGATTGCTGGAACAGAGTTCCATCTGTTATTGTTGTGGAAGTTGATAATTTAAATAAAATTAAGGCTGAACTAGGCAAATTTGGATTGACCAGTGGGTAAAATGGGAAGCTTTTTTTTTTTTTCGGCATAGAATTTACTTGAGTAAAGGACACGCTGTATAAGCTTGCTTTCTTGCATCATATGCCTCAACTAATGGTATTATTATGTTAATACTACATTTACCAGATTTATACAGAAATATTCAAGATATATTCAGTTTAATTTAATAACATCTTTTAAAAATTTTTCATTACATTCTTTTTTAGCAAAAAACAAGGTAGAAGGTGGCAAAAAGGCAAGCATACTACATTAAGTGTATGATTTCTCAACTCATATAAACCAATGCTTCATAAACAATTTAAAAAAATCTAAAAAAAATAAAAGTTATCTAACACAATATTGATGAAAAACAAAAAACAGCCTCCAAAAAAAAGGAGAACCCACTTATATTGCCCTTTGGAGCTAGATCCTTTGAAAGTGCTATAACAGAAGTTTATTGTATTTGCATTTGTATTAAAATGATAAGCAAAATAAGGATGCAAAGTTTATGTAATAAATATATAAAATAATGGCATTTTTCACATGGTAAACATGGAAATTTTTTATTGGAATTTTACAACAAGAAATTAAAAATGCTGACGCTGAACAATTCCAATAGCAAAATTAATACGGTAATGGTTCTAATTCACTTTCGAAATACCGTCATCGCGCTGGAATAGGATTTTTAAATGATATCCAAATTAATATTTAAAATAAATTAATATTTAAAATAAATTAAAATTTAACATAATATAGAAATGGTAATATAATACAACATAGTAAAATACAGAATGTATAAAATAAAAGACTATATAATATAGAATAGCAAAATCTTTATTATCCAGCATGCACAAGATTTGGGCATTCTGTTGATCTAAATTTTCTGATTAGACTGGATTTCCTGGGCAATCCAATCAACCTATGAAAAAACCAATGAATAACAATAGTAAAACTAAAACTTTTGATGTGTACCAATATTGTAAATTGTATTGTAACCAGCTAAGAGAGTGTATAGGAAAAGCCAAACAAGTAAAATTTAATCATATTTTGTTTAAAAAAATGCAGTTATTATTATTATTGTACAGTACTATAATATCAATTCAAGCTAAACATTTGTTCATTCTCTTGATCAATATTGGTAATGTTGATTCTTTTTTCGGCATCATTTTTCTTAACTTACAAGAAATAAAATGCAAATAACTACAGTATTCAACTGTAACAAGCCAACTGGAATTACCAAATCAATGGTTAACTTTCTATACAGCAGGCCCCACCAAGCGTCACATAATTATTTCAGTTTTACATTTTGGTAAGTTCCTATACTTTAAAATGTTATATTTATAAAACCAATTGTACATTATACCACGAATAAGCACGTGTTCTGGAATAAAAGGAAATAGATATATGTTATCATAATTATTTACTTGATGCTTTATTAATTTCACGTCAAAAATGGATCAGGACTATAAGAAAAACTATTGTAATTGGTGACATTTATTCTGTAATATAAATACAGGTACTCCCAGAGGTATTGTAAAAATATCATAATGTGAACCCATTTCTTGAGATCACGACCATAAAACAATAAAAACAATTTGCACTTTCCGGTTTATTGGACTTTTCTGCTAGTGAAATCTTTCATAAATGGGTAGTAAACTCAATCTTATTGAACTTGCGATAATACTAATAACTGCAATTGTGTGGGTTTTTAAGTTATTACGGTGAAATTGGTTTCCCATTCACTGAAATCTTCAATCATAAAAAAAAAAACAAATTTTCAGAATCTTCTCTTCATTCCTATTTACTTATTACAATGATGAAGGGAAAGCGACCAGCAGAAAGTGCAAGTGGTGGCAGTACTAGGAAATGAAACAAAATTGATTTATAAATGAAGTTAAATGATTAAGAAGTACGAAGCAGGACAAAGTTTGTCATCTATTGCATGGGAATTAGGTCCAGCAGCTTCAACAGTGAATGCTATTTTAAAGTGCATGTATAAAAGAACACGTCAAACGATCAACACATTTAAGATCAACATTGATCACAAAACAGCGTTCAGGTGCTATATCGAAGATCGAAAAGCTATTAATAATATGGATGGAAGATCAGATTCAGAAACAAGTGTTTCATTTATTTCTGAAACTGATTTTCAAACTATTCAAGAAAAAGCAAGAAGTATTTAAGAAGATATTAAAGATAAGTATGGCAATTTCGAAGAAAATATATGAGAATACTACCTCCTTCATTAGACTAGACAAAGACAGCAGGAAATTTAAAATCGAGAAAAGAGTTTGACAAGGAGACACAATATCTCCGAAGCTGTTTACTGCTGCAATTGAGGAAGCTTTCAGAAGATTAGACTGGTCGCAGAAAGGAGTCAAGGTGAACAGAGAGTACCTGAACCATTTACGATTTGCAGATGACATTGGGGTCATAAGCCACGATCCCAAAGAATTAGAGGAAAATCTTAATCAGTTATGCACAGTTAGTAAGGATTTTGGACTAAAGATGAATATGGCTAAAACAAAAGTAATGATGAACAAGTATGCCACGGAAAGGGAAATAATGATTGAAGGAGCAGTAATTGAAAAGGTGGAGTCATATACTTATCTGGGACAAGTTATTAGCTGTAATAATGATAAATGGCTGGAAGTCAAGAGAATAATAAATTTTGGATGGATAGCATTCAGGAAATATAGTCACATACTGAAGAGCAATATCCCAGTTTGTCTGAAACGTAAAATAATGAACAAATGTATACTCCCCACCACGACTTATGGAAGTGAAACTTGGGCACTAACCAAAAGAATGGAAGAGAAGCTGAGAACTACACAGCGAAGAATGGAACGAATTATATTGGGAATCAGACTGTTAGATAAGAAGAGAAACACATAGATTAGGCAGCAAACTCAAGTAAAGGACATTCTTATCAAAACTAAAGAACTAAAATGGTCTTGGGCAGGACACATAGCTCGAAGACATGATGACAGATGGACTAAGAAATTAACAGAATGATACCCAAGAGAAGCTAGAAGAAAACCTGGAAGACAAAGGCGGAGATGGATAGATGAAATTCATGAATTTGTGGGTAGTAAATGGATGGCCAATGCTCAAAACAGAAAGAACTGGAAAGTTGCTGGAGAGGCCTTCATCCTGCAGTGGATTGAAAATGGATGATGACGATGATGGCAAATCCCAAGCCAAGTTCATGGAAGCAAGAGGTTGTTTAATAGGTTTAAGCATTGCACTGGTCTCCACAACGTTAAAGCATGCAATGAAGTTGCCAGTGCTAATTCTGCAGCTGCAGAGAAATTTTGTGATGTGTTGGAAAAAATTATTGATGAAGGTGGCTATTCAACGCAGAAAATTTTTAACTTTGATCAGACTGCTCTGTATTGGGAAAAAAATGCCGGATCGCAAATACATTGCCAAAGAGGGAAGGATGATGCCAGATTTCAAGTTTTCAAAAGACAGCACAACACTCTTGCTAGGGATAAATGCAGTGGGAGATTACAGATTGAAGCCACTGTTTGGGTACCAATTTGGAAATCCTTGTGCATTTAAGGGCATCAATAAAGCCATCCTACCCATGCATTTCTGGTTGAACCAGAGAGCATGGATAACAATATCTCCCTTTGAGGATCAGTTTAAATGCTGCTTCATTCCCGAGATTGAAAATTATTTTAAAGACAATGGTGTTCCTTTCAAGATATTGTTTCTATTGGTTAATGCCCCTGGACATCCTACACACCTAGATGATGTCAATTCGAATGCGAGAGTTATATTTTACAGTCAAACACAGCTTCACTCATCCAACCTATGAATCAGGGTGTTATTTTGAATTTTAAAGCATACTGTTTACGCACAACATTTGTTCAATCATTGTCTGCAGTAGACAGTGAAAAAAATTTGAAGTTAAGAGTCTTTTGGAAATCTTACAATATTTACCATCTCATCTTAAACATTAATAAGGCCTGGGTGGATATTACTAAAAGTTGTTTAAATGGCATATGGAAGAAAATATGCCCATGGCATGTTGTTGTTGTTATTTGGTTTTTAGGAGCATTAACAACAAAGGCCATATTGCTCTGGGATATGCGGTGGTCATTTCCTGCCCTTTCCGCATCCTCCGTATTTGGTGGTCACGGGCTTGAACCCTGGTCTAATCAAGAAGCGTGTGCTATGCACTGCTGCTCCTGCCCACCCAGCTACGGAGGCACCTCCCCTGGCACGTAAAAGGCTTTGAAAGATTTGATGAAGAAGAATCTTATGAAGAGGTTACAGATAGGATTGTAAAGCTTGTAGAGCTACTTCTGTTGGAGGTTGATGCCAAAGACATGGAGGAGTTAATAGAGGAAGAGAAGGAGTTATCTAATGAAGAACTTATGACTTGCAAGCAGCGATAGTGAAGGAAGAAAATGCTGGCGAGATTCCAGATGAACCAAATGAGGAGCCAAGGCACTTCATCAACAGAGAGATGGCAATGGCATTTCGTGAAATTGCACTGGCAATGGCGAAGTTTGAGAAGATGGATCCCGACAGCAAATGATTCTTAACAGCTAACAGAGGGGTGAATGATATGCTTATATGCAACAAATAAATCGACATAGAAAATAAAAAAGCCACCATACAGTCATCCATTAATATGTTCTTTCGTAATGTTGAGCTGCTGACCCCTTCTAAATCACCACAGCCCTCAACCTCCTCAGCAGTGTACTTATCAGCCGAAGACATTGATTCTGGCAATGATGCTCGAGAGGTAAAACTTGCTGATATTATGCCTGGCCCATCCCTATTTTTTTTTTTTTTTTCATAATTTTGAAATTTTTGTAATTGCACTTTTGTAATTTTTCCTGCCCATGAAATAAAAAAATTGAATAAATAATTCTATTTACATGTTCGTCGAACATTTCTTTTTTGCTTCAATCAAATTCAGTAAGCATAGTTGCGAGTGGTGCATAAGCTGCTATTTGTTAGTTATGTTATTTGGTTTTTAGGAGCATTAGCAACTAAGGCCATATTGCTCCGGGATATACGGTGGTCATTCCCTGACCTTTCCGCATCCTCCGTATTTGGTGGTGACGGGCTCGAACCCCGGTCTAATCAAGAAGCGTGTGCTACACACTGCTGCTCCTTCCCACCTGGCTACGGAGGCGCTTGGTGCATAAGCATTTAGGAGAATTTCAACATGTAAAATTCAGCTTACGTAGCATTCAGTGGAACACAGCCCTTTACGTCAGTTGGGGAGTGCCTGTACATAGGTTACTAGAGTTTCAAGTTATCTAAGTAGATAACAAAGCTTTCACCGTAAAATGAAAATTGAAGTAAAATAAAAAATAATACTAAAATCTGAAATAACATTAAAAGATAGCTACTGCATTCAAAACCTGATATAAATTGAAACTACATCATATAAAGAAAATAATATTAAAAAATAAGACTTCTTATCACCAGCAAAAAAAAAAAAAAAAAAAAGGAGCTTTCAGTTAATTAATTTGTGTTCAGTAATACATACAAAAATAAAAACAAATCCAAAGTCTTCCCTCAAAATAAAATAAATAAATAAATAAAATATAATAAAAAATAAAAAAAAAATATAAATAAAAAACATATAAATAAAAAAACAAAATATAAATAAATGAAACAAGTGTTTCATTTATTTCTGAAACTGATTTTCAAACTATTCAAGAAAAAGCAAGAAGTATTTAAGAAGATATTAAAGATAAGTATGGCAATTTCGAAGAAAATATATGAGAATACTACCTCCTTCATTAGACTAGACAAAGACAGCAGGAAATTTAAAATCGAGAAAAGAGTTTGACAAGGAGACACAATATCTCCGAAGCTGTTTACTGCTGCAATTGAGGAAGCTTTCAGAAGATTAGACTGGTCGCAGAAAGGAGTCAAGGTGAACAGAGAGTACCTGAACCATTTACGATTTGCAGATGACATTGGGGTCATAAGCCACGATCCCAAAGAATTAGAGGAAAATCTTAATCAGTTATGCACAGTTAGTAAGGATTTTGGACTAAAGATGAATATGGCTAAAACAAAAGTAATGATGAACAAGTATGCCACGGAAAGGGAAATAATGATTGAAGGAGCAGTAATTGAAAAGGTGGAGTCATATACTTATCTGGGACAAGTTATTAGCTGTAATAATGATAAATGGCTGGAAGTCAAGAGAATAATAAATTTTGGATGGATAGCATTCAGGAAATATAGTCACATACTGAAGAGCAATATCCCAGTTTGTCTGAAACGTAAAATAATGAACAAATGTATACTCCCCACCACGACTTATGGAAGTGAAACTTGGGCACTAACCAAAAGAATGGAAGAGAAGCTGAGAACTACACAGCGAAGAATGGAACGAATTATATTGGGAATCAGACTGTTAGATAAGAAGAGAAACACATAGATTAGGCAGCAAACTCAAGTAAAGGACATTCTTATCAAAACTAAAGAACTAAAATGGTCTTGGGCAGGACACATAGCTCGAAGACATGATGACAGATGGACTAAGAAATTAACAGAATGATACCCAAGAGAAGCTAGAAGAAAACCTGGAAGACAAAGGCGGAGATGGATAGATGAAATTCATGAATTTGTGGGTAGTAAATGGATGGCCAATGCTCAAAACAGAAAGAACTGGAAAGTTGCTGGAGAGGCCTTCATCCTGCAGTGGATTGAAAATGGATGATGACGATGATGGCAAATCCCAAGCCAAGTTCATGGAAGCAAGAGGTTGTTTAATAGGTTTAAGCATTGCACTGGTCTCCACAACGTTAAAGCATGCAATGAAGTTGCCAGTGCTAATTCTGCAGCTGCAGAGAAATTTTGTGATGTGTTGGAAAAAATTATTGATGAAGGTGGCTATTCAACGCAGAAAATTTTTAACTTTGATCAGACTGCTCTGTATTGGGAAAAAAATGCCGGATCGCAAATACATTGCCAAAGAGGGAAGGATGATGCCAGATTTCAAGTTTTCAAAAGACAGCACAACACTCTTGCTAGGGATAAATGCAGTGGGAGATTACAGATTGAAGCCACTGTTTGGGTACCAATTTGGAAATCCTTGTGCATTTAAGGGCATCAATAAAGCCATCCTACCCATGCATTTCTGGTTGAACCAGAGAGCATGGATAACAATATCTCCCTTTGAGGATCAGTTTAAATGCTGCTTCATTCCCGAGATTGAAAATTATTTTAAAGACAATGGTGTTCCTTTCAAGATATTGTTTCTATTGGTTAATGCCCCTGGACATCCTACACACCTAGATGATGTCAATTCGAATGCGAGAGTTATATTTTACAGTCAAACACAGCTTCACTCATCCAACCTATGAATCAGGGTGTTATTTTGAATTTTAAAGCATACTGTTTACGCACAACATTTGTTCAATCATTGTCTGCAGTAGACAGTGAAAAAAATTTGAAGTTAAGAGTCTTTTGGAAATCTTACAATATTTACCATCTCATCTTAAACATTAATAAGGCCTGGGTGGATATTACTAAAAGTTGTTTAAATGGCATATGGAAGAAAATATGCCCATGGCATGTTGTTGTTGTTATTTGGTTTTTAGGAGCATTAACAACAAAGGCCATATTGCTCTGGGATATGCGGTGGTCATTTCCTGCCCTTTCCGCATCCTCCGTATTTGGTGGTCACGGGCTTGAACCCTGGTCTAATCAAGAAGCGTGTGCTATGCACTGCTGCTCCTGCCCACCCAGCTACGGAGGCACCTCCCCTGGCACGTAAAAGGCTTTGAAAGATTTGATGAAGAAGAATCTTATGAAGAGGTTACAGATAGGATTGTAAAGCTTGTAGAGCTACTTCTGTTGGAGGTTGATGCCAAAGACATGGAGGAGTTAATAGAGGAAGAGAAGGAGTTATCTAATGAAGAACTTATGACTTGCAAGCAGCGATAGTGAAGGAAGAAAATGCTGGCGAGATTCCAGATGAACCAAATGAGGAGCCAAGGCACTTCATCAACAGAGAGATGGCAATGGCATTTCGTGAAATTGCACTGGCAATGGCGAAGTTTGAGAAGATGGATCCCGACAGCAAATGATTCTTAACAGCTAACAGAGGGGTGAATGATATGCTTATATGCAACAAATAAATCGACATAGAAAATAAAAAAGCCACCATACAGTCATCCATTAATATGTTCTTTCGTAATGTTGAGCTGCTGACCCCTTCTAAATCACCACAGCCCTCAACCTCCTCAGCAGTGTACTTATCAGCCGAAGACATTGATTCTGGCAATGATGCTCGAGAGGTAAAACTTGCTGATATTATGCCTGGCCCATCCCTATTTTTTTTTTTTTTTTCATAATTTTGAAATTTTTGTAATTGCACTTTTGTAATTTTTCCTGCCCATGAAATAAAAAAATTGAATAAATAATTCTATTTACATGTTCGTCGAACATTTCTTTTTTGCTTCAATCAAATTCAGTAAGCATAGTTGCGAGTGGTGCATAAGCTGCTATTTGTTAGTTATGTTATTTGGTTTTTAGGAGCATTAGCAACTAAGGCCATATTGCTCCGGGATATACGGTGGTCATTCCCTGACCTTTCCGCATCCTCCGTATTTGGTGGTGACGGGCTCGAACCCCGGTCTAATCAAGAAGCGTGTGCTACACACTGCTGCTCCTTCCCACCTGGCTACGGAGGCGCTTGGTGCATAAGCATTTAGGAGAATTTCAACATGTAAAATTCAGCTTACGTAGCATTCAGTGGAACACAGCCCTTTACGTCAGTTGGGGAGTGCCTGTACATAGGTTACTAGAGTTTCAAGTTATCTAAGTAGATAACAAAGCTTTCACCGTAAAATGAAAATTGAAGTAAAATAAAAATAATACTAAAATCTGAAAATAACATTAAAAGATAGCTACTGCATTCAAAACCTGATATAAATTGAAACTACATCATATAAAGAAAATAATATTAAAAAATAAGACTTTTATCACCAGCAAAAAAAAAAAAAAAAAAAAGGAGCTTTCAGTTAATTAATTTGTGTTCAGTAATACATACAAAAATAAAAACAAATCCAAAGTCTTCCCTCAAAATAAAATAAATAAATAAATAAATATAATAAAAAATAATAAAAAATATAAATAAAAAACACCACAGTCCAATAATATAATTCCAAAAGTAAATTTAGATATAGTGTGCTATTAGTTTTGCTACTGGAAATGTTCAGGTTCAGGAATTTATAATTCTTTTTGGAACATTTCAATAAACAAATTTTCAAGTGGAAACAGTTAATTTTATTTATTATTAGAATATTTGGCATAACATCCTTTTCAATCATGTTAAAGTTTATATAGCATCCACCATTAAAAAATAAATAAAATAAAATGTCTCCCTAGTAGTAGTGGAATGTGATGCAAGAAAGCAAGTGTATGAGCCAAAAAATTACAAAACAAACCCTTCTAAATGTTAGTCCAGTTCCTCCTTAAATTTATTTAGCCTATCAACTTCCACAACGAGAGATGTAAGTTTATTCCAGCAATCAACCACCCGCTGGCTAAAGGCAAATTTCCGCACATCTATTCTACATTTGTCCTTCCTCAATTTCAATTTATGCCCCCTTAGGTTCGTAATCTGAACAAGTGGAAGAATTCCATTAGAATTCAGCATGCTCAACCCATTCAAGGCCTTATACACCTCAATCAGATCACCTCACAGGTGCCTAGTCTCCAGCAGCAAAATTTGCAGAACTTAAGCCTCTCCTGGTAAGAGGATCCCTTCATTCCCCTCACCAATCTTGTTGCCCTTCTCTGTAAACGCTCAAGTAAATCTACATCCTTCCTAAAATGAGGCCTCTAGACCTGCATGCAGTACTCAAGGCATGGCCTGACCACTGCTTTGTACAGGGGACAATCACTTCCTTTTCCCTGCTAGCAAAATTCCTCTATAGCATTGACAACACCCGATGACCTGTACTGGCAGCCTGTCTGCATTGCTGAGAAAACTTCATATCTGACTGCACAATTACTCCCAGGTCTTATTCATTTTCTACCACCTTAAGTGTAGTACCACACAGTTGGTACATTTCTCTGGGGGTACTTCTACCCATACTTTGCATCTGCCGTACTTTGCATTTTTCAACGTTAAACTTCAGTTGCCACTTCTCAGCCCATCTGTCCAAATTTTTTAGATCCTGTTTCAGTAACACACTACCATTACTGTCATTAACAACCCTGCCAACCTTTGTATCATCTGAAAACTTCGATACTAAGCCTGATATACCATCATCTCTATCATTGATAAATATACAAAACAACAGTGTACCCAATACCGAACCCTGTGGGACTCCACTAATAACATTAATCTAATTTCTCTTTAAATCTACAAACTCTCTGCCTCTATATGGCTGGGCGGCAATGTACACGAACAAGATTTAATACTACTAGATCCTCAGAAACAGAATTTGCTGTCCACTTATTGGTTAGGATGGAGTCGATGGTATGTGGTCATGGAACACTCTATGAACTGATGAAGTGTATTTCTAGCTCAATGGTATGAATATATTCATAATCGTGGCACATGGTGATATGACCATGTGTTGTTATCATCCCTCATATCACAAAAATAGATTTGCTTGGACACAGAGTGCAACACTCCATATCATCAACTGTATCATTCGGTAATGATATAGTTGCTTCGGGGCAACTATTTTCCTGTTATTTGCTGTTTGCTTGGATATCATGCTCACTTAACCTGAATTTAGGCCTAAAACTTGAACAATATTTCTTAGTCGGTATGAAAAGCCTAGTAGCTTCCAAGATTAATTCTTTGAATGGATCCCATTTCGAATTTCCTGTTAGCATTAGCAAGGGCACATGATGCAAGAAAGCAAGCTTATATAGAAGTTTGCTTCTATAAAAGCTTTTTTTAACCCCCCCCCCTTATTTCACCCATCCCCTCGCTCCAAATGTTTGTCAAGTTCTGCCTTGAATCTATTTAAGCTCTCAACTTCTACAATGACAGATGGAAGTTTGTTCCAGCAATCAACCACCTGCTGGCTAAAGGCAAACTTCCGCACACCTATCCTACAACCGTCTTTCCTCAATTTTAATTTATGCCCTCTCAGGCGATTATTCTGAGCAAGAGGAAGATTCCCATCAGTATTGAGCATGCTCAAACCATTCAAGGCTTTATACATCTCAATCAGATCATTTTTGCAAATTACAGTGTATGGAGGCTAGGCACCTGCGAGGTGCCTAGTCTCCATACACTGTAATTTGCAAAAATTAAGCCTTTCTTCGTAAGAGCAACCCTTTGTTCTGTTCACTAATCTTGTTGTCCTTCTCTGTACTCGTTCCAACAGTTCTACATCCTTCTTAAAATGAGGCCGCCAGAACTGTATACAGTACTCAAGGTGTGGCCTGACCATTGCCTTATACAAGAGGATAACCACCTCCTTATCCCTGCTAGAAAAATTCCTGTATATCATTGACAAGACACCATGAGCTACTCTTGCAGACCATCTTCACTGCTCAGAAAACTTCATATCTGCCTGCGCAATTAACCCCAGGTCCTTTTCATTCTCTACCACTGTCAGTGTGCTACCACAGAATTGATACGTTACTCTGGGATTACTGCTTCCCATATGTAGCACTTTACATTTGTCAATTTTAAAGTTCATTTGCCACCTCTAAGCCCATCTGCTCAACTTTTATAGATCCTGTGGCAGCAGTGTACTGTCATCAGTGTCATTAACAACCTTGCCAACCTTCGTATCGTCTGAAAACTTGGACATTAAGCTTGATATACCATCATGAATATCATTTATAAATAGAGAAAACAACAATGGACCCAACACTGAACCCTGAGGGACCCCACTAATAACATTAGTCCACGATGAGCAGTGTCCATTGATTACCACTCTCTGTCTTCTCCCACCCAACCATCCCATTATCCATCGCAGCAATTTGTCTCCAATGCCACACTGCTCCAATTTGTGCAGCAGTCTTCCATGTGCAACAGTATCAAAGGCTTTCTAAGATCCAAATACAGCAGACTCTCGATTAACCGGGACACTTCAAGACTCCAAATTAAAAAAAAATCAACCAGAAATCAAAAAATTCAAATAATAACTAGAATAGGTATAAACAGATATTTTGAAAGACATAATTAAGCGACAAGTGGCATTATAAGTCATCATTGGGAGATTAGTGTACCTATTATCTTGCAATCCCCACAGTCTTCACACCCGGCGCTCAAAAAAAAAAAAAAAAAGAAAGAGACCAAATCTTTAGTTTTGTTTTAGTGCATCGCATTGATTGTTGTGTTCCGTTGCGCTGCAGCACAAAAGGACATTTTGTTTCGTTATTTATGTCAGGGATGTTGGAATTTTTTTTTATAGTAAAATTTTTTTTTGTTTAGAAATCGCGAAAATGATGGGCAAATGCAAAAGAGTTGCGTTTTCAGTTAAACAAAAACTTGAAATTATTCAAAAGTGTGAAACCGGTGAATTTCTAAGGAATCGTTGTAATAAGGATGTATAAAAATGGCCAAACATTAACAAGTATCGCGCAAAATTTGTCAATAATAATATAGTAGCAATATGTTATTAGTCATTCCCAAGTTACGCAAAACTCGACAAAGTACTGGAACGTATCTCTTTTGTATGAAGGGCACTTTTGTATTTTTGGATTAACTGGGAAATCAATTATCCGGGATTTGTTTTTTTACCATCTATCCGAGAAAATCGAGAGTCTACTGTATATGATATCAAAGTTATTCTTTGCATCCAGTTCCTTTGTGGCTACATCATTTTATCCAATCAAATTAGTCAGACAAGGCTTCCCCTTAACAAACGAATGCTGTGTCCGAGCTATAACTGAAGTCTTGTCTAGATGTTCCTGCAATATTTCTTTAACCAGTGCCTCCATTAATTTACCTGGAACAGAAGTTAAACTAACAGGTCTATAATTACCTGTCTCTCTCTTTGACCCTCCTTTGGGGAGGTCCATCGGTACCTACCCTGAGTCCAGGGAAGCTCTCATAATTATGGCTAAGAGTTTGCTTACTTCCTTTGCCGCTTCCTTTAATATAACTGGATAGATTCCATCCACTCCAGACGGCCTTTCTTATGTTTATCTTCAACAATTTCTCCTCCACTTTACTCTCAGTTATTACAAGATTATCTAGCTTACTGCCAGAGTTGAATACACCTCTGGCATTCACCTCCCTGAATAACTCTTCATGTGTAAATGTAGATTCAAAATATTCATTTAGTTTGTTAGCTACTTGAGCAGGATCATCAACAGTTGAACCATTGACATCAAGTGGACCAATCTGATTCATCCCCTTCCTCCTAGAGTTTACATAAGTAAAGAACTCTTTGCTGTTTTTCTTTGCATCCTTTACCAAAGATTTCTCGTAATCTGCCTTCACCTGCTTAACCTCCTTTGTAACTTGGTTACAGACCAGCTTATATCTATGATAGGCTTTTGTGTCACATGTTAATTTATATGTATCCCATGCATTTTTCTTCTTTGTCATATGTCTAATTAGTTCATCTGACATCCATTTAGGCCTAAATCTTGAACAATATTTCTTTGTTGGTATGAAAAGCCTAGTAGCTTCCAAGATCAATTCTTTGAATGCTTCCCATTTTGAATTTGCTGTTGGTAACATCATCAGTTGGTCCCACGGTATAGAATTTAAATACTATCTCGGACCACCGTAGTCACCTTTATGAAAGCAAAAATCCTTCCCTTTACCTTTGATGGTAGTTACCTCTTTGAGTAAATCCCACTTCAGCACACTGCGATCACTGCCACCTAGTGGTTCCTTTATCTGCAGATTCTTGATGCATGATGAATCACTACTGATAATCAGATCAAGAGTATTACTCCCTCTAGTTGCCTCCCAAACATGCTGCGTAGAAAACAATCATCCAATAAATCAACAAAAGCCTTGCTAGTGTGTGAGTGACCAACCCACAAATTCCAGTCAATCTCTGAGAAATTAAAATCCCCCATTATAAGACACTCTGATTTACTGGCCCACTCTATTTCTCTGCACAATTGCTCATTATACTCATCAGATTCATTTGGCCTATAACACACAGCTACTCTCATTTTTCCTTTCCCAGTGCTTATGTCACACCAAACAAACTCAACATTGCATTGTCCACCAACATTAATTGGATGCACTTCCTTAGATTTTGTGTGTTTCTTAACTAACAGCATAACCCCTCCTCCCTTTCTGTACACATTGTACTCTCCAAATTCCAGTTCTGCACTGCTTATGTCTGTGTGACACCGTGTCTCTGATATCCCAACATCTGTCTTTGATGTCTTGACTAGCACTTCAAGCTCATCGAATTTATTAACTATACCCCTAGCATTGGTATACATGCACCTGTTTCTGCTCTTAGTTACCCTAACACAGCCCATGTATTTACTTGTTCCACTATGACTCCCAGCAGTCCTGGAAATCCCCATTGCCTTGCGTTCCAGGTTGCTGCTCAATTGCATTTCAACAGAAGCAGTGCAAGAATCACTTTCACCTCTGCCAGCAGCTACTGTTAATTAATTAGTCCGTGTACCCCCCAAGCTAGCAATTTTCCGACCCATCTAACTCTGCCTCAATAGCATCAGCAAATATTCTTGCACTCTTTCTATTTAAGTGTATCCCATCCCTGTAGAAGCAGTCTCTCCTGTTAACAAACACAGACCAGGCTGAGAAAAATTCTACCCTTTGAGCCTTGCACAATATCTCCAGGGCCGAATTGATCGACAAGGCTCCCATCATATACTCCCTCCTATCGTGTCTGGGAAGAATTGCAGACACGTTTAACCAATGAGATTAATTATGAGAGCATCATTGGACTTGGGAGAGATTTCTTTAGATTTGAGAAGTGCCAACGTATCACCAATATATAAAGGCAGTTCTAAGAGTGAAGTCAGTGAAGTATTAACTTCAGTGGTAAGGAAATCTAAGAGGCAATGATTAAGACAGAAATGGCATGTTGGAAGATAAAATTTCTATCTAAATTCCGAGGGAACAATTTCTGCATAGTTTATTTGGATTTTAGAATGGCATTTGACTCAGTCCCCGATGAGAGGTTACCGTATAAGGTAGAACATGCTGGGATTACTGTGAAGATTCCAAAATCGACTGCATGGTGGTTGCAAGGCAGAAGGCAGAGGGTTGTGATTAATGGATATTCTTCAGATTGGTGCAACATCAGAAGTGGGGTAACCCAAGGATCGGTTCTTGGACCACTGTTGTTTATGATTTTCATAAATGACATTGCTGATAGGAGAGAAGGCATGATGTCAAAATTTTCAGACAGTGTAAAGTTTGGTATAGTAGTTAATGATCAATGCCAAGCAGTGCTCCTTCAGGATGACTTAAACAGTCTTCAGGAGCGATCAGAAAAGTGGCAGCTAAATTTTAATGCAGAAAAATGCAAGGTCATACATTTGGGGAATAGTGAAGACAGAGGAACCACTGGTGCCATTAGACACTAAATACACTTACATTTGGGGAATAGCAACCTCCAAAATTAATTATACACTTGGTGAGGTTGAATTAAAAACAGTAAAGGAAGAGAAGGATTTGGAGTTATGATATGGAAAGATATGAAGTTTTCTGAATAGCATAAACAGGCAACCCACAGTGTCCTATCAATGATTTATTGAACATTATCCTGCAGAAATAACAAGATTATAATGCCACTGTACAAGGCAATTGTAAGACTGCATTTGGTATACTGCGTCCAAGTATGGAGACTTTATCTGAAAAAGGACACCGAACGTCTTGAAAGAATCAAAAGACAGGCAACTTGCATGGCGTGATTGGCAAATGGGCAACTGTATGAGGAATACTCTGATTATGTGGGCTACAGAGCTTGGTAACCAAGCACCTATGAGGGACCTGATTGAGATTTATAATACTCTGAGAGGGATTAGTAAAATGAATGGAATTTTCACTGTTATAAAGAATTCCAGAAATAGGGGCAATAACTTTAAATTACAGTGGAAGAGGTTTAGATTAGAATGCAAGAAATTTTCTTTTAGCCAGAAAATTGTTGATTACTGGAACAAGTTGAGACTGACAGTTTGAATAAATTCAAAGGTGAATTGGATAGTTTCCTACATGAGGAGGGAAGCACATAATTTGAATTTGTTTTGTATTTTCTTATCTACTTTTTCTTTCTTTCATTCTTTCTTATTTATTTATTTATTTTTTTATTTCATACATTTATTTCTTTTTGCCAGTGCAGAAAATGCTGTGGCTTCCTTGCACCCTATGGCTGATACTGATACTAACTATTGCTGTAAAAGTCGACACATAAAATTGACAAGTGCTCAATATAAGCACACTGATTTAACTTTATGCCATTTGGCAATACAGTCGATTCTGGTTATTTGGGACACATTGGGACTAGTGCATTTTGGACCGATTAAGTGGCTGCCCCAATTATCCAAAGTTTCCAGTAAATAGCTAAAAATACAATGGACCCCCACTTTACAATTGGGTCACTGTGCAATCAAATCATGTTACAATGGACTCACCATAGTAAAGTACTGTTCACTATACGATGTGTAATAAGTGTCAGTCGTTGTGATTATGTTTGTGAATTGAATTTTAATTCTAATTAGCAAAAATACAAGGAATATTATCCACAGCCTATAAAAGTAAAGATATATTAAGCACAAATTTACCCTCTATTACTTTACTAATTAAAAAATTAAATGATATGTGAAAATCGGAATAATTAATATGTACTGTAATATGTACATATTCACTAGTTGACATTTGTGGGCGGTGGTTAAAATTTAAAACAGTAAAAAGATAAGCAATCAATAACAAAGAACACGGCACACACAAATTGCAAGTAACACGATACACGCAAGTGAGAACGGAGTAACAAGTTATGAAGCTTTAAAAATAGGAATGAAGAGAAGATTCTGAAAATTAATTTTTTTATATCATTGAAGATTCCACAGAAGTGTAAACACATTTCACCATAATAACCCACAGAATTGCAGCAGTCGGTATTATCGCTAATTCAATAAGATTGAGTTTACTATCTGTTTATGATAAATTGCACTAACAGAAAGCCCAATAAACAGGTGACTGCTAATTGTTTTTATTGTTTTATGGTTGTGACCTCCAGAAATACGACCGAACCACGTGGTACGGTCAGAGATAATCGTAGGTAATCTCCAGTGCTGAGGTCCCCTGCCCTGAGTAAATGGCATGTTGTCTCAATTAAGCAAAGTAAACCCTGGCTATTTTCTCGATTTGATCCTGTTGTTTAAGATTTGCCCCAAATAAACGGCTGCCCTGATTAACAGGTGGCCAAAATAACCGGAATCCACTGTACTTGATTTTTGTTTATAGACATGGTACACTGATTAAATTTGTTCTTTGCTTGTTTTAAGATTAGTTTATGTACATGGAATAAACTTTTGATGAAATTTTGAGGTGTTTTGATATACAGTTCAACCCAAAACTTTCACCTTTTAATTCTGCTAGTTAGTGTCTACTTTTAGCTATGAATTCCAGATTTTCACTTTTCAAGTTATATATTTTTATGAGGGTATTAAAGGAATTGCTCTTTAACATTAGGAAAATTATGGCACAATGAATGCACCCACTCAAATATAGGTGGCAGCAAACATGTTAACAGAAAAACCTAAAAGGAATAGAAAAAAATCATCATCTAAAAGTATATGTAATCAAATCAAACTAACTAGTAAATATCTCTCACAAAAAAAAAAAAAAAAAAAAAATTATAATATAGAAAAAGGAATAATTAAAGAAAAGTTTTATACCGCTTCTGTTTTTCGTCACTACTGCCTTCACTATCAGAGATACGTGTTGCTAACAGTCTGTCATATTTAGATTTCTTTTTCAATGGCACATTAATCTCACTGGAATCGCTCTCTGCTTCAGAACTTGATAATTTTACAACCTTCTGTTCCCTGTCTTTTTTTGCATCTGTTACTGGCTTCTTTTTTTTGTCATTTAAAATGACTAAATTATCTTCTGATTCTAAATAAATTCAAAATAGATGTTAGACTACATTAGGTTAAGTAATATTTATTCATTCACATATAAGCATGCACCATCAAACGGATTTAAATCAATATCTTCAAAAAGGCCTCTGATGTTGGGAGAATGATTCCCATCACAAATTTAAACAAGTACACCAACCGTTTAACTATAATAGTTTAATACTGAAAATTATAAAATGTACCAGACGATACAAAGTACTGCAAAATAATATTTACAAAAACTGACTTACAAAATAAAATGTATGATGAAATTTTAAAATGCAATAAAATATAATAAAGTTAAAAGCGATAAAACAATGATTGTAGCTTTCGGGGGCATCCGCCTCCTTTCTCAACAATAATGATATTTAGGCAACACATCCTTAAATATCAAGTTCACGGCACACGTAAACTTGATATTTAAGTGGCTGACCAGGCGCATGCTCAGTATTTCTTCCATGTGAACCAGAATCGGAAGTGGCTCGGGAGTGTGGAAACGCAAAGCACTCGTCTTTATCAAGGACCACAGCCTCCAGAAGGGGGTGGAGCAGAACACCCCTGTCCCTATTCATGCTATTGTTTTCGGATGAGCCAATCCACAAACTCTCCAGCCACTTACAGTCCGAGAACCTATGCGTCCGGTCAAGGATGACAGCATTCACTGGGGAGACCTGGTGTTGTTTTTCCCAATAATGTGCAGCAATGGCGGACTTATTAAACTCTGCGTTCTGTATGGCTCACATGTGCTCCCCCAGATGGTCTTTTAGCTGCCGTCCTGTCTCCCCCACAATCCGGGCATTTGATCTCATATATGACCCCACTACTGGAATCCCCAGTAATGGGGTCTTTGACCTGTGACACCACTGTGTGCAACCTCCGGCCCGGAAGCTAGTATGGTAATATGACTATCATACTACCGGAAGCTAAATTTGGTAGTATGACTACCAAATTTAGAATCTGACAATTAATAATAAGTAATTTTGGAAGAAACTATTACATTATGTTAACCTGGCTGTGGTAGCACTGCAAAGTGTAACAAACATCGTGACAAGTCACCTGACAGGATCCTAAATATTCTTTTTAATTTCTGGAAGATGTTTTGGGTTTTTCTGAATTCTGCTTGAAAAAATGCCAATATTTCATCTTTTTTGATCGAGTGCAGTACTTAATGTATCTTCTTTTTAAATTGTAAAAAGCGTTTTATAAAAAAGCTGATTAGAACAGAGAGAGCAACCAGCAAATATTAATATCTGAAGTTTTACACTTATCAAAAACAGTATATTTCATTTATTCTGAGAATTATAACAGTAGACAACCGATTAACCGGCCCCTATGGGACCGGATAAATGAATGGCCGGTTAATCCGAAAACACAGGCAAAATACTATTTATAGATTGTAAATTAAATAAAAAATATATATACAGTATGTTGTATATAAATGTTTATTAAACATTTACTTAGATAAAAATTGGTAATCGTCATTTGTCTTTTTGATTTAAATCATTTTTTGAAGCAAAATCATGCCACTTTTTCATAAGAATTATATCAATGGCAGATGAATTATCTTGCTGTTCAATATATCTTATTGCAGTTTCAAGCACTTTCTTTCCTTCCAATTGACTTATTCTTTTGTCATTTTTATCTCCACTCATTGCTTCTGGGTTCTCTGGTTCTTCATCTTCTGCCATTTCTCCTTGACTAACTGCTTTGATAATTTCATCATCTGTTAACATTTCATTCTCTAGAATATTATTGCCTACAAGCCATTTATCAATGTCTCTTTCTTCCAGGTCTTTGAACTCTGATAATTGTTTCAAATTGTTAAGCAGAGAAATGTTTTCGTGGTCTGTCAGATCCTCAGTGCACAGCTTTGTCCAGATGCAGTTAATTTGCAGTTTATAGTTAATTTTTCGACATCAGGCCACAGTTTTTTTTCCATGACCCCACAAATGTTGATGACGGAATTTCCTCAAAAGCAGATGCCAACATGAAAATCACATCTTTGATATTAATTTTCTTAAGGGCCACCACAGTGAGTTCCGTTTCTTTATTGGTGGTCTTCTCAAGAATTTCTGAAAGATGTTTTCTTCTGTAGAGACTTTTCAGAATATCACATCTTGATCCATAGGTTGCACCAAAGATGTAACGTCAGGTGGTAAAAGTACCACCTTGATGTCATCAGAAGGTAGGTCGATGTGATGCATTGGAGCATTGTCAAGGACAAGAACAGCCTTGAGCTGTAACTTCAAACGCGTCAAATGTGCCTTAACTTTTAGGCACATTTGAATTCTTCAAATAGAAAAGAATCCATCCAAGCTGACTTCTGGGCTTTGTAGTAAACTGGTAGAGCAAATTTACATTTTTGTAAATTTATAAATTTAAATTTACATATGCTCTTGGTTTGGCTGGGTTTTTTTTTTTTTTTCCTACAACAAAAAGGGCAGTTTGTGACTCCCAGCAGCATTTGTACAAAGGGCCACAGTGATTCTCTGTTTATTCATTTTGAAACAAGTAGCAAATGTTCCTTGTGGTGCTGCTAGTGTTTTTGTCAGAAGAAGCTTAAAATTTATGCCTGTTTCATCCAAATTGTAGACTTGTTCATGAGTAAGATTTTCCTTCTGTATAACGTCTAAAACTTTTTGGGAAAATTCACTTGCAGCATTTCTCGCAAACACCTACATAATGAATTCTGTGGCACTGTTTGAATTGTGAAAGCCATCCTTTGCTGGTTAAGAATTCTTCTCCGCTGTTGACTTTCTTGTGCAAGCGTATTGCCCTGTCCTTCAAAGCCAGTCCACTAAGAGGTGTTCTCCTTTGTCTTTCTTGCACGAATCATATCCATTGCATCATCAACGACTTCATTTTTTGGCTTCTTCATAGTGCACCTGTCTGAGAAAACTTTATCTGATTTTATTTGCATACTGAAGTCTTGAAGGGATTTCCAATTTCTCTGCCAATCATTCACTGTACTTTTTCTGACACCCAGTTCGTTACATATCTGTTTTACAGATTCTCCATTATCGATATGTTCCAACGCTTTTAGTTTTATTTCAATAGTTAACACATTCCGTTTATGCTCGTTTGAGCCTATCATTTCAAGTTAACGTAATTTAAAAAACAAAAATGAATGGCAAAAATATGTACACATGGAGTGACTGTGATCCAAATGGCACAGATAGCAAAGACTAACTGAAGTGAAAAAAGTTATAGGATCATTACAGTACACTGTACTCGTTCCCAGAATCTTTTAATTTTGTTTTCCTGCTAGGCCCACGACACCAGAAATCTGATTCACAAAAAAATCTCAATGAAAATATGGTTGGTTAAAGCGAGACCAGCTAAGAGGGAGTCTATGAATATAAGAATCATTATAAATTTCTAGGAATTTTGAGCTAATTAAAACTTTCAAATAATTTACTGATGGAAAGCATCAATGTGAGTGAATGTATATGATAAATAATTTAGAATCATGTATTTTTTTACAGAAACCATTTTTTCATTTACTTAATTAATGGGATAAAATATCCTTATTATATTATAATAAATATATCATTTGGATTTAAAATTTAACTGTGGTAGCAAATATCACATAAAAAGAGAAGAAAAATATAGAAGAAAAAAGCATTATAGAAAAATTTGACTGAGCAGTTCAAATAAATAAACTGTTATCTTACCAGCACTACTTGACGATGCCAAAATCTCTGCTAGTACAGTATCTTTTGCAAAATCATTCCAAGACTTTGTTTTTTCTGTTTCCTTCTAAATTAATAACAATTTTAAGAAAGGTTTGAAAAAAAAATCCAAGTGCCTAAAAAAAAATTTGTTTTATTAAGCATGAGAAACAAAATCTAAAGACCTAAGGCACAATTCTTATAATGGGGGATTTTAATTTCCCAGATATTGACTGGAATTTGTGGGTTGGTCACTCGCACACTAGCAAGGCTTTTGTGGATTTATTGGATGATTGTTTTCTACACCAGCATGTTCGTGAGGCAACAAGAGGGAGCAATACTCTTGATCTGATTATCAGTAGTGACTCTTCATGCATTAAGAACCTGCAGATAAATGAACCACTAGGTGGCAGTGATCACAGTGTGTTGAAGTGGGATTTACTCAAGGAGGTAACTACCATCAGAGGTAAAGGGAAGGGTTTTTGTTTTCGTAAAGGCGACTATGATGGTCTGAGACAGTATTTAAATTCTATACAGTGGGACCAACTGATGATGTTACCAACAGCAAACTCAAAATGGGAAGCATTCAAGGAACTAATCTTGGAGGCTACCAGGCTTTACATACCAACTAAGAAATATTGTTCAAGGTTTAGGCCTAAATGGTTGTCAGATGAACTAATGAGACATGTGGCAGAGAAGAAAAATGCATGGGATACATATAAATTAATGGGTGACATGGAAGCCTATGATAGATATAAGTTGGTCTGTAACCAAGTCACAAAGGAGATTAGGCAGGCAAAGGCAGACTACGAAAAATCCTTGGCAAAGGATGCAAAGAAAAACAGAAAAGAGTTCTTTACATACTTGAACTCGAGAAGGAAAGGGATGAATCAGATTGGTCCACTGGATATTGATGGTTCAACAGTTGAGGATCCTGCTCAGGTGGCTAACAATCTAAACGAGTATTTTGCATCTACATTCACGCATGAGGAGTTATTCAGGAAGGAGAATGATGTAGGTAAAGTAAACATTGGCAGTGAGCTGGATGATTTTGTAATAACTGAGAGGAAAGTGGAGGAGAGATTGTTGAGGATAAACATAAAAAAGGCACCTGGGGTGGATGGGATCTATCCAGTTATATTAAAGGAGGCAGCAAAGGAAGTATGCAAACCCCTAGCCATAATTATGAGAGCTTCTTTGGACTCAGGGGAGGTACCCATAGACTGGAGATGTGCAAATGTAACCCCAATTCACAAAGGAGGATCAAAGGCTGACACAAGTAATTATAGACCTGTTAGTTTAACTTCTGTTCCAGGTAAATTAATGGAGGCACTGGTTAAAGAAGCACTGCAGGATCATCTAGACAAGAATTCAGCTATAGCTCAGACGCAGCATGGTTTTGTTAAGGGCAGGTCTTGCCTGACCAATTTGATTGGATACTATGATGTAGTCACAAAAGAACTGGATGCAGGGAATAACTTTGATATTATATATTTGGATCTTAGAAAGGCTTTTGATACTGTTGCACATGGAAGACTGCTGCACAAATTGGAGCAGTGTGGCATTGGAGGCAAATTGCTGCTATGGATAAGGGGATGGTTGAGTGGCAGAAGACAGAGAGTGGTAATCAATGGACACTGCTCAACGTGGACTAATGTTATTAGTGGAGTTCCTCAAGGTTCAGTGTTGGGTCCGTTGTTGTTTTCGGTGTTTATGAATGATATTGATGATGGGATATCAAGTTTAATGTCCAAGTTTGCAGATGATACAAAGGTTGGCAGGGTCGTCAAGGACACTACTGACGCTATGCTGCTGCAACAGGATCTGGAAAGGTTGAACAGATGGGCTGAGAGGTGGCAAATGAAGTTTAACATTGACAAATGTAAAGTACTGCATATGGGAAACAGTAACCCCAGAGCAACGTATCAACTCTGCGGTACCACACTGACAGTGGTGGAGAATGAAAAGGACCTGGGGGTAATTGTGCAGGGAGATATGAAGTTCTCTGAGCAGTGCAGACGAGCTGCAAGAGTAGCTCATGGTGTCTTGTCAATGATATACAGGAATTTTTCTAGCAGGGATAAGGAGGTGATTATTCCCTTGTATAAGGCAATGGTTAGGCCACATCTTGAGTACTGTATACAGGTCTGGAGGCCTCATTTCAAGAAGGATGTAGAGCTGCTGGAACGGGTACAGAGAAGGGCAACAAGATTAGTAAATGGAACAAAGGGTTGCTCTTACGAAGAAAGGCTTAAGTTTTGCAAATTACAGAGTCTGGAGACTAGGCACCGGCGAGGTGATCTGATAGAGGTGTATAAGGCCTTGAATGGTTTGAGCATGCTCAATGCCAATGGGATTCTTCATCTTTCTCAGAATAATCACCTCAGAGGGCATAAATTCAAATTGAGGAAGGACGGATGTCGGATAGATGTGCGGAAATTTGCCTTTGGCCAGCGGGTGGTTGGTTGGTGGAACCGACTTCCATCACTTGTTGTTGAAGTTGATAGCCTAAACAAATTTAAAGCTCAACTGGACAGGTATTTCGAACGAACGGAGGGGTGAAATGGGAGAGGGTTTTTTTTTTTGGGCTGATGCTGAATAAGCTTGCTTTCTTGCATCGTATGCCTCTGCTAATGCTAATGCTAATGCTAATTCCTTACATTTGTAATGCAGTATTATTACTTAACTTTCTAAACTAAACTTGTATAAAATATTTACTGTAAATAACTACAAACATTAGCATACACAAAGAATGAATTGTTTAGATCGACAGAACTTAAGCTGTTAATCTAAACTTGCTATTTAGAGATACGGCATGGTGCAACTGTGCTGTATCCGTAAATTGCATGTTTTTAAAGTTAAGTTGTAGCTGCTAATTCCTGCTAATACTAAAAATATATAAAACTAAGTTAGAGAACGAAGTTATTTAGAAAGATTGATAAATTTCATTTCTAATTAAATAATGAATGTCCAAAAAATCATCATTAATAAAATAGGGGAGAAAAGATTGGAGTGGTTTGGCCATGTGAAGAGAATGGGACGACATACTGCCCAGAGGAGCTGTGGAATGGATGCCATGGAGAAGGAAAAAGAGAGGAAGACCAAGAAGGACATGGATAAAGGGGTGTGACAGCAGCCATGAATAAAAGAGGTGTTAAAAGAGATCATTAGTGCTAAATGGTTAAGAAATTCCAGATTTAAAAGTCGCTTTAACAATCCCAAATAAAAATAAATTTCCTGTTTATACTCCATACTGTCAGAGGAATTCACAAGGTAGAGAGAATACAAGAAACAGCACCGTATTCAGCAGTCAGGGTGCTTGAACCAGAGTCACCCAAGGCACGTGTACTTATGCACTCGTGCGCCTGACCACTGGGCTACGGCGGCATCTGATCCAAAATGTTTGCCAAAATGCAGGATAATTCTCTTAACCTGCAATTACCATTCGCAAGCTACAAGCTGCTCTTCATAGCCCGAACACATGACCAATCTTTGTAGTTTCCACATCAAGTTCTTTAGCAATCATCCTTAATTCGCACTAGTTTTTCGGAGATTGGAAATACAGTTTTTTTTTTTAAAATTATTGCCTGTGTGCCGCTATATTTCAGAACATTTTCTATGCAGTGAAAGGCTCGACAAAGCTTCAAAATCTGTCAACATTTCATCTTCTTAAAGTTTATATAACATCTTAGTTTCCTCAATTCCCCCCTACGTTGCTACTGTCACTAGTTCTTTGAATATTGTGCAAAATATTGGAATCACTCAGATATTCAGCTACTGTGAACATGTAAACATAGACAGGAGAAATTTACTGGAAGGCATGGATCACTCACTTCTCCGAAAAACATATGCCCGTTTGTCGGAGTAAAGGAGAACCACAACACAGGTTGACCAGAGGCTATTATCCATGTCGGGTATCTTCTTAATTCTCTGACTGGCTATGGAAAGCATACTGACTAGCGCAACTTCTCGGAATGTGGCTGCATAAGTTTTACGGACACCACGAATGTTTTGGAACGGTAATCCCTTTCACCCTTAATTCGCACTTTCTAATTACCTACAGGCCAGAGGTGAGAACAATGCATACAAAGTTGTCTCTCTCCTAATCTGTTCGTTACATGGAAATAATTTTCGTTCTACGGAAACTACTTTATTTTAAATGTAATTACCAAGGGGAATTTAAAAAAATTCGGTATAAAGAAGTTGGTTGAACAGAGGTCCGACTGTAATTAAATCAAAAATGAAGCAATTTTAAAATACATAACCGATCGATTGTGCCATTAAAATGCTGGGAATGGGGCCCCGTTCGCCCCACCGTAGTTTCGGCTCTGGATACTCAAAAATTGCACAAAGTTCAAAGTATTTTATTATCTGCGGGCTCCAGGGTTTCCCCTATCCGCCGCTGAAGAGTAACTTTACATTATTTACGATTTGTGGTTTTACAAAACATCTTGATCCACCAACTTCACAGGAATGATTACAAACATATTATATAACCTTAACACTTGCAACTAAGTTATTACAATTTGTTGAAGGCACCAATTTCTGTATTAACCTTCACAACTTATACAACTATACAGATAGTTAGGACCTACCAGTTGGGTTACAATGAGGTCCGGTATATCTTACAATTTATACAATTTATGATTTACAATTTATACAATGTAAGATTTACAATTTATACAATTTTAGATTTACAATTTATGTACCTTTTTTTTTTTTTACAAGCCGAAGTCCCAGGACACCGTCCACCCAACAGTGATCCTGGCACATCGACTGATATATTCTGAATGCTAATATTGCCTTCCGGCAATAAATACAAATACATTTCCTCATCAGAGGTCTTGTAACAATACGATTAATACCAAGGAGGCAACTATATACAGTGGTAGTACACTTATTACATTACATATTTATTCTCAGCCGGCAAGTCCTTTCCTTCTGCGGAAAGCCTTGTCTGCAAAGTTAGCCAGTGCCTCATAATTTTCTTTACATTCTAAAAACTTGGTGAAGTTATTTACATCGTAAACTTCGGTCAATGCCTGAAGTTCAAATCGAATGTCTACATAATATCGACATTCTAAGATTATATGTTGGACTGTCTCCTCTGAGCCACATTTACAGAGAGGAGACGCAGCCAAACCCAGAGTAAATAACTTTGAGTTTAAGCTACCATGCCCGGATAAAAGGAAAGTTAGGTGAAGACCCGGGTTAAACCAGGGCCAATGTTTTTTGTCAAATTCGGAAACTTGAGGTATAAAAAGGGTAGTAATTCTTCCAGTGTTGGCATTAGTCCATTCGTTTTGCCATTCCTGGAGGAACTGGTTTCTTAATCTAGTGTTGTCTTCTTTCACTGGCACGTCTAGGTTTACAGAAAACTGGTTGAACTGTGCCGCAATACCCTTCCTTCTACAATACTGAAAGTAATTGTACAGCACTTCGTATTTAATTGGTAGTTTGCCGTTGATTACCTGTAATGCCGACGTTGAAATTGTGCGACAAGCTCTTGAAGTTGCAAGCAGGAAGAAGCGCTGGGCTTGAGTCAAGATTTTTTCCACCATGACTCTGCGTATACTGGGGCCCCAAGCGCCCGCAGCATAACAGACAATAGGAATAAATATACATTTGTAGTACAGCTTGAGAGTAGAGGGTTTCAGACCCCAAGAACCTTTGGTAATTCTGATTATTTTGCCTGTCAAAGTCTTGATTTTGCTTAGTACGTATTTAGCATGTGTAATGAATTGAAGTTTGTTATCTAACATAATTCCTAGGTATTTGTACGAGTTAACTAATTTTATTGATTGTTCTTTAATCTTAATACATGGAGGTCTATTTGGGTCTAATTTTCCTTTGAGAAGAATTTGTTTTGTTTTGGGAACAGAAATAGTTAATTTATGTGTACTACACCACTCATCTAGGTCTGATAGGACTTCATTGGCACGGATTTCAAGTTGTAGTCTGGAGTTTCCAGAAACAAGGATAATTAAATCGTCTGCGTAAGCCATCTTAGTAGTGCAATTATGTTCGGTAGCCAGCCACCCATCAAGGACCACATTCCAGCATACTGGTCCGAGAACTGATCCCTGAGGGCAACCGCGAGTCACAGGTCTGGCAACAGAGCAGGATCCACTGGAGACCACAAGTGAGCGATTCTGGAACTAATCCGTGATGAGACGGTAAATAGGCACGGAGACCCCGGCCTCTCGGAACCTCTCCAGGACACTTTGCCACCAAACAGTGTCAAAGGCCCCTTTGAAGTCCACAAGGAGGCCGAGGACATACTTTTCATTGGAGGCTGAGACGTTATTAATAACTAGGTTAATGGCATCCACTGTAGACATCCCAGCAGTGAAGCCAAACTGATATTTGTAGTTTAGATTTCTTTCTCTATAGTGCTTTTGGAATCTCGCTACAATCAACTTCTCTAGTATTTTTCCGAAGACCGGAAGTAGAGCAATTGGGCGGTATGAATTTGCCAGATTTGCTGTTTTGTTGGGATTCTTAATGAGTAATTTAAGATTTGCTTTTTTCCAAGGAGAGGGGAAGGATCCATATTGTAGGCAGGCATTAAAGAGGTTCATCATCAGTTGGGGACAGGTGCTCCAGATTCTTTTTATTATGGTAACTTCTAATAGGTCCAGTCCAGGGCATTTTCCATCACGCAAAGTCTCAACAGCAAGGCCTACTTCGTTTCTGTCAAAATCATCTTCGTGGCTTTGGCCTATGTAGGAAAGATGTTCTAAACGAATGCCTGTTTGTACCGGACTTTCTGGTACAGTTTCATCCTGCATGATCAATTCATCCAAAATTGTTTCCATAGTCTCGGCCCATGTCAGGGTTTCGGAGTTATCAGGTCTAAGTACAGAGGAGAATATTTCCCCCGGATGAATTTTGTCTAGAGTCAGCTTGTAAATCAAGCCCCAGGGCTCCTGGTCCATAGTTTGTTTAACTAAGCGTTCCCAAGCGGAGCGTTTTTCTTTGTAAATATTGTTGAAATATGTCCTTCTCGCGTTTTTGTATATTTCATTCAATCGGTTTATCTCGTCTTCAGGTCTACCATCTCTCCTAGCTCTCTGAACATCTCGTCTTGCGCTCTTTGTATGATTCCTTAGAGTAGAAAGGTTCTGGGACCACCAAGGAACCGAATTTTGCCTTCTCTGTTTCTTCTTAATCGTCTCGTCGCATATTTCGGTGATGATTGCCATCAATTCTTTTAGATGCTGGTCCAAAGTAAGGTCTGTCAGATTTGTCAGTTTTTCCTCCGTAAATTTTTCCTTAAGTAGTTTTTCAAAAGGATTCCAATTGATTTGTCGAGTTTTGTATCTGGGGAAGTCATGAGTTCCCCTCAAAGCTGCTGCGTTTTCATTAGATATTATGTCAAAGGTTATTACATTGTGGTCGCTTACCGACCAAGAGGAGTGAACAGTCCAGTTTTCTATGCATCTCCCGAATGTTGCATTCGACAGAGTGACATCTATGTAAGACTGACCAGAAGGGGATGAATAAGTGGGCAAATGCCCAGGGGTGTTCCAGACAATCAATCCGTTAGTTATTATTAATTCTTCCAGTAATTCACCTTTATTATTCGTTATGGGGCTGTTCCACATGGTGGAAGAAGCATTTGCGTCGGTCATTATAACTATCTTTTTGCCTGATAACCTAATTAAAGCTGTCTCAAGGAAGTTTAGATAAGGCTCAATTTGTTGAGAATGCTGTGAGCACTGCATGTAGATTGAGATGAAGAATATTTGTCCAAAACTGCCTTCCAAGCATGCACATGCCGCATGCTCGGAGCAGAGACCATTTACCCTCGTGACCGTGATCCGCTTGTCCGCTATAACGAGAGCTGCCCACACCCTTGACACAGCATTTGCACCCTGTCCTGTAACAGATACATTAGATTGAACCACCCTACAGCCGTTTGGTAATCCTTTAACTTTGCCTTTGTAGGAGTATAATTCCTGAAGTCCTAGAATGTCAATTTTGTGATCCGTAATTAATTTGGAGATATCACTCATTGCAGATGCAGAACGCTGGCAGTTTAACTGTAATATTTTTAATCTCTCACCATGCTGTACATTTTTTATCTTACTGAATGTAATTTGTGCGAGATTTGGTAACCTCCTGAGCTCGCAAGAACTCGGGACACTTCGAGTCACGATATGAGTGATCTGATTTCCTCTTTTTTATTTTGCAGTTTGGGCATGTAACGGGTGATTCAGGAGTGGGACACGATTGCGACTGGTGACCTTGCAGTCCACAATGCCCACATGTGTAGTCCTGCTGTCTACAATATCTAGCCGAATGCCCATTGGCCAGACACTTAAAACAACGTGAAGCGATAATAAAATCCTTCACGTTGTGAACCGACCAGCCCAGGTAGACGCGAGCATTTTTTAATATTATTCGCCTGATATAGACAGGAACTTCAATTATCCAGTGTTTGTTGTTTTTGTTTTTAGCGTTAATCTTAAATCTCACCTTAACCCCCTTTTTGAAATCTTCCTCACTAACATTGTGCTCGCACAGGTTTTTGACATACAGATCCTCCAAGAACTCTTGGTCTGACATATCTTTTTGTACGTCATAGATTATCACAGTCGGGTTTAGTTTTCGGGGCGAGTCTACAATTAATTTGTGTTCCCCAAATTTCGGGCAGTTCTTTAATTTAGTAATGTCTTCGTCAGTGGCAGTTTCAATTGCAACGCCTTTTTCTCTAACTTTTGTGATAGATTTTATTTTAATCCGTTTAAGTTCGGATTTAAAATTCGTTGCAATCACCTGTTTAACTTCTTCACTCGTTTTTAATTCACACTTTTCACTAGCTTTAATCAACACTACATGCTTTGACCGAGTTCCCGAGGGAATCAGTTCAGCAGCAGTCTTTATGCCTGGGCTCACTGCAGCCACCTTAGCATAAGTGGCCACAGGGGTGGACGTAGGCAAAACTCTTAAGTCTAAATTTGTTTTTAACCTCTCATTGTCGATGGTGAGATCAATCACCAATCGTTCCATACTGTTCCAGATTTTACCAGCTTCCACCACCATGAGGGGGGTAACGGTGGATCCTGACTTAAAAATATCTAGAAAATTATTTTTCAGAACACTTAAGTAATCTAAATTACCCGGGTTATTTACCGACTGAGAGTCAGCTGCACATTCAGGTGATCCCAGTTGGGGTAATTCCTTCCCTAGCATTTCTATAAATTCGTCTATAGGTTCTTTCAACCCAGTATTTAAAAAGTCTGGAGCTAATATTAGATCTCCAGGCATGTCCGATAAAGAATAATCATCAGACATCATTACACTGGTTAACGGTTTTCCTGTGACTAAAACTAAACCACACCTGGAAGAAACACCTGACTTTAATTTAGTTCAGTAAGCCTTGAGATTTCGTTCACACCAGGAGCAGTCCACAAGAAGAATTAGGATTAAGCGATTTCTGGCCGCGCTGTATAGCAGTCACAGTCTTTGTCCTTGCAATCAGTCCAGCAAGGTAAGATCAGTTGGAGTAAGGCTACTTGACCCACATGCAGAATGGCATGTTAATCCGGACATGGTTCGTTTTACAGTAGGAATGTACTACAATTGTCTTTCCCATACTGTTTCAAATTCCTTATTTATGTGAAGGCAGTGAAGAAGCTTCAGGCAAGGATTAACCTGCAGGGGTCACTTCCAAGCCTTCTTGCGAGGCTCGCGACCTTGACCGCGTACCTTGAACAGTCTGACTATGCGAATATAGTCATTTATTAACATAATTTTCGAAAGCATTTATTAAAGATTTTACCTGTTGTATCTGTCCTAGAGGATGGAGATTAACACTGTATGAAGTGTACATTGCGTCCTCACGATAGGCAAACTTTCAACACCGTTGGCGATTTAGATCCGACAAGAAAACTATGTTGAACACAGAGCACAGTAAAATGCGACCGCACTGAACATTTCCTCAATTATACTCAAATCAAATTATACAAAAATTGCACATTTAGGATTTCATTTGTAAAATAAATGATCGTCTCAACAATGGGCTCGCAAATTTTCAAAAAAAAATAATAATGGGCTCTTGCGAGCCAACTATAGCTCACCACTGGGTATATCACATCACAGTGTAGATTATTAGTACTATTAGACGTACGATGCAATGAGGACCCTACACCTTTTCAGGACCAGCCAAAAAAATTAATTAATTAATAATAATAACTAATAAAATAAAATTAAACACCTATTTGACCCACTTCTCCCCTCTTGTAGGGATCCATTCAACTAAGCTTTGAAGTTTTCCCAAGTTTTCAACCTCAATTGCCCATGAAGGCAACCATTTCCAGTAATAAAGAACTCATTGGCTAAAAGAAAACCTCCTACAATTCAATCTAAATCTCTCTCACCATAATTAAAATTTATTGCCCCTAGTTCTAGAATAATTTTTAACAGTGAAAATTTTATTCTCATTAATTTTACTCCCTCCTCTCAGTGCCATGTATATATCGATTAAGTCTCCTCTCGGTGCCTCCGTAGCCAGGTGGGCAGGAGCAGCAGTGCGTAGCACATGCTTCTTGATTAGACCGGGGTTCGAGCCCATGAGGCACCAAATAAGGAGGATACGGAAAGGTCAGGGAATGACCACAGCATATCCCCGGAATAATATGGCCTTAGTTGCTAATGCTCCTAAAAACCAAATAACAACAACAAGTCTCCTCTAACGTGTCTAGCTTCTAAGTCCTGTAGCCCACATATTTCAAGTCTTATCTCATATGGATGCCCTTTTGCCAATCTCACCAGGTACTTGCATGTCTTTGAACCCTTTCAAGAAATTGCAATGTCTTCTTTACAGTACCTTATATAATGGAACTACACCGGTGTGCAAAACTTAAATACCAACACTATTTCTAAAGGTTACAAACACAAAATCAAACGAAACAGCCTGTGGCGATTTGCATAACTGTGGCCGTTCGGTAGAAAGCTGGTGCACATGCAAAAATTTGAATCGTGATGAGAGGGCGCATATAAACAGATAAAAACAGCAGTTCAGCAGTTATGTGTAAATTACCGAATGGTGAGCATGACTGTTACAGACATTCGATGGTTTCATAGAGTGCTACAGACAACAAAATGGCCAACAGACAACATCAGGATGACTTTACCCGGGATCAAATAATTGGGAAGCTTGAGGAAGGTCGAAGTGTGAGGAGTGCAGCTGCAGAGTTCGGTATGGCCCATAGCATTGTGTCACATGAAAATGCATTCAGAACCACGGCCTTCAGAACGACAGGTACACCTGTTCGAATGACCAGTGGCGGTCGTCCATGAAAAAAAAAAAAAAAAAAAACGCCCAATGATAACTGCTATATACTTCTACAGGCCAAGAAAGACTGACACCAGACAGCGGGATCCACTGCAAACCAGCTGAGCACAGGACATTGCGATTTACTGTGGCCTGGTGACCACAAAGGTGGACTGTTCGCCCGATAGCCAGTACGCTGGGTCCTTTTAACAGCTGCTCATCGGAGACACCGTTTACAGTGGTGTATCGAACACAAGGACTGAACAGCAGCGCAATGGCGTAAGGTACTCTTTACTGATGAGAGTAGATTCAGTCTCAGCAGCGATTCTGGACGTCAGATAATCTGGCAAGAGGTTGGAACATGGTATTATTATGAGGTAATCCTTCCCCATGCGCATCTGTTCCGAGTTGCCATTGGCCCCAAGTTCATGTTTATGGATGATAACGCCACACTCCATCGCACTGCAGCTGTTTATATACTTTTGGAAAGTGAGTACATTATTTGTATGGATTGGCCTGCCCGTTTCCCTCAATCTAAATCCTATCGAACATATATGGGATGCTCTGGGGCAACACCTAGTGGTACATTCACGCCCAACAAAAAAATGTTCACCAGCTGAAGATGGCACTGACAGAGGAATGGACGATGTTACCGCAAGAACTTATCAACATTGTTCTAAGTATGGACAGGCAGTGCAAAGCCTGCATTACATTAGGGGTGGCCATATCTCCTACTGAGGACCACTTCTTCCCTTTGTTCCATCTTTGGCTGTGATGCATCTGTATCATGGCAGCCAGCGCTATATTGCCATTTTTGAATAAAGTCCCTCTGTACTGTTTTGTTTCCGTTGTTATGGCGGTGTTGTTTCCTTCATTTCTGTACCTCATGAGGTTCCTTTGGTATGCTTTCCCCATATCCAGGCCACTCCTATGAGAAGCAGGTGGTCCTTTAGTTTTGCACACCAGTGTATGACTGCCTTATCTATATGAGCTAATGTACAATAAATTATTGATGGGGCATGATGAACCTTCCTCACCACCCATCTACAGCCACTCCCCAATTTATGTAAGAGTTGCGTCCCGCGGAACTCTACGCAAGTCGGAATTTCCCTAAATACTTGTGCAACACTCGCAACGGTGCTCGCTGAATTGATTGAATCAAAAAAGAAACGCTCGATGAACATGTAAACAGAATTATTTATTGTATTTATTAAATTTTTTATCTCATGCGCAGGAAAAATTACAAAAGTGTGCAATTTAAAAAATTTCAAAATTACAAAAAAAGAGAGGAGACAGGCATAACGTCGGTAAGTTTTACCTCTCGAGCATTGCTGCCAGAATCAACGTCTTCTGCTGATAAGTACGCCACTGCAGAGGTTGAAGGCGTGGAGATTTAGAAGGGGTCAGCTGCTCAACCTTACGAAAGAACATATTAACAGATGACTGAACAGTGGCTTTTTTTCTTTTCATCGTAGATTTCTTTGTAGCAAGCAAGCATATCATTCACTCCTCTGTTAACTTTTAAGAATCGTTCGCTGTCAGGATTCATCTTCTCAAACCTCACCATTGCCGATGCAATTTCAAGAAATGCCATTAATTCTTCATCTCTCTGATGAAGAAGTGTCTCGGCTCCTCATTTGGTTCATCTTGAGCTTCCTCAGCATTTTCTTCATTCACTATTGCTGCCAGCAAGTCAATAAGTTCTTCGTTAGATAATTCCTTCTCTTCTTCCTCGATTAACTCCTCCACGTCTTTGGCATCAACCTCCAGCTCAAGTAGCTCTGCAACCTTTGCAATCTTATCTGTAACCTCTTCATATGATTCATCTTTTTCAAATCCTTCATATTTTCTTCCTTGTGCCATTTAAACAACTTTTAGAGATTTCCGCCCAGGCCTTATTAATGTTTAAGGTCGGGTGGTAAATATTGTAAGATTTTCAAAAGTCTCTTAACATAAAATTTTTCTCACCATCTACTGCAGAAAATGACTGAGCAAATGTTGTGTGTAAATAGAATGCTTTTAAATTCGAAATAACACCCAGATCCATAGGTTGGATGAGTGAAGTCATGTTTGGCAGTAGAAATACCGTATGACTCTTTCGAATTGAAATCATCTAGATGCGTAGGATGTCCAGAAGCATAACCTTGAAAGGAACGTCGTTGTATTTACAATATATTTCAACCTCGGGAATGAAGCAGTATTTAAACCAATCCTCAAAGAGAGATATTGTTATCCATTCTCTCTGGTTCGATCAGAAATGCATGGGTAGGATGGCTTTATTGATGCCCTTAAATGCCGGAGGATTTCCAGAATGGTACACAAGCAGTGGTATTAATCTGTTATCTTCCACTGCATTAGCTTCAAGCAAGAGCGTGGCCCTATCTTTTGAAGCCTTGAAACCTGGCATTGTCTTTTCCTCTTAGGCAATGTATGTTCAATCCGGCATTTTTTTCCAATACAGAGCAGTCTCTTCAACGTTAAAAATTTGCTGAGTGGATTTGCTGCCTTCATCAATAATTTTTTCCAGCACATCACAAAATTTCTCTGTACCTGCAGAGTTGGTACCGGAGACTTCATTGCATACTTTAATGTTTTGGAAATCAGCGCAATGCTTGAACCTATTAAACCACTCATTGCTTGCCACGAACTTGGCTTGGGGTTCGCCATACTTATCCTAAATATCTTCATAAATACTTCTTGCTTTTGCTTGATGGCCATTGGACTCAGGGGCACTTGCTTCTGAATCTGGTTTTCCATCCATATTATTAACAGCTGTTCCATCTTCAATATAGCATGTGAACGATGTTGATCTTAAGTGTGTTCATCCTTTGACATGTTCTTTTATATGTGCACTGTCCTTTAAAATAGTATTCTCTGTTGAAGCAGCGGGACCTAATTCCCGTGCAATAGATGACAAACTCTGTCCTGCTTTTTGATCATTTTCATTTTTAATCAATTTTGTTTTGTTTCCTAACACTGCCACCACTTACACTTTCAGTTGGTCGATTTCCCTTCATCATTATAATAAGTAAATAGAAATGAAGAGAAGATCCTGAAAATTTATTTGTTTTTTATATGATTGAAGATTTCAGTGAAGGGGAACTCATTTCACCATAATACTGTAATGTAAAAAATCACAGAATTCCAGTTATTGGTATTATCGCAAATGCAATGAGATCAAGTTTATTACCCGTTTATAATTAGATGCACTAACAGAAAAGCCCAATAAACTGGAAGTGCAAATTGTTTTTATTGTTTTTCGGTCATGACCTCCAGAAATGTGTTTTCGAAAAATATCACAAAGGATTTCAAATAATAACCTTTGAGAGAGATAAATAGCTTAATAATCTATATAATATTGGTGTAAACACACTCTTAAACAAAAAACTACGTTAGTAGTTTGAAGGGCATCATTTTATCTGTATCTCATATTGTGCTCTTCCTTCACAAGATTTGCCATGTTTTGCACCACCTCTAATAAGCAAAGCTTCACCGAAAGAGAAGACTATTGTTACTTATTCTCGGTGGGCACCACCACCCAGACGGCACCGTTTCAAGGCTTGTACATGATAATATTTAAGTAAAATTAAATGCAACAAGACATCATATCTTTAAGAGTATAATAATCTATAAAATATTGGTGTACATGCCATAGACAACTCTTAAACAAAAAACTATGTTAGTAGTTTGAAGGGCATCATTTTATCTCTATCTCATATTGTACTTGAATTTCCATAAGTCGAGTATTACGTAAGCCAAGGAATGGCTGTATTGCGAGAGACTTAATTTTCTTATTGCTCCTTGTTGCATCTTGATATATATCATGGCATAGGAGCATGTGTTACTATCATGTACTGTATTGCAACACTGAAAGGACAGAATTCATGGGATACCTGATTCCTGGGGCAACGCAATACTGTCATTCCTCTTGCTAATGGACGAACCCACCACTTGGCAGGTACATAGATACACTGCATCACTGCATTCACATAGATGGTAATTTGATGTCAGTATGGATAAAAGTCGTGAGTTAACCGACTTCGAAAGAGGGGTGATAGTGGGCGCCTGACACATGGGTCACTCTATTGCGGTGGTGGTGCAGAAATTGCACCATCTCTTTTCTTCTAGTGATCTACCCAGAAAGGAAGAATAGAAGATGAGTTCGACTGTATCAAGAGTGTATCAGGAATATGCCATTTATGGAATAACAGCTCATCGTGGACAGCACTGCTTGCAGAGAAAGGTGGTAGTCATCATCTGTCTCGCATTATTTCAGCCAACCGGAGAGCGACAGCAGCACAAATCACCACCAATACATCACTGCAGCATGCAGGATGATCACCCACACAGAGTACACTGGTAGATGACCAGACAACCAGGATAATACATCAGAAGCTAGCGAGGAAATACAAACTGATCAAAGGAAATGTACCATATTACAATATGACCACCAGGCCATACTAGAGACCCCATCCCACAAGTTTTACTGGTTCTGCACCATAATAATGGATAAGAAAATCCTGCACAACCATCCCAATTGCTATCCGGTGTCACTCCTCAGCTGTCTGTTTTGTTTGTTATTTGGTTTTTAGGAGCATTAGCAACTAAGGCCATATTGCTCCAGGGATATGCGGTGGTCATTGCCTGACCTTTTCGCATCCTCCGTATTTGGTGGTCACGGGCTCGAACCCCAGTTCACTAGGATCAATGGAAGAGAAACAAGAGATCAGAAGCAGAAGAAATGAAAAAAAAAAAAAGGAATTGCCAGCTTAGGAAAAGGAAGCTTCAGCAGAAGATAGAAGAACTAAGAGTCAAGACAGGCTGATTGACCTGGTATCAATGGGGTAATAGGAGTAAGAAAAGTGAAGCACCCTCAAGAAACACATCCACATCAAACACGAGACCAAAAATCACAGAATAGGAGAATACTCAGACACCCTGAAGCAAAACAACCTTGCAATCAGCAAGAGACTATATCAATACAGAGAGAACTGGAGGAAAACAAACAATTGATTGAAGATGATTAGAATGAAGTAGAAGATGATTGAGGAGTTCTGGGGCAACACATGGAGCAGTGAATTAAGAAATAACAGACAATTTCCCTGCACAGAAAGAGAACAGAGGAAAACCAAGGATATAAAAGAGATGACAAAATGGGGATTCATCAGGAAGAAATAAAACAGGTGACCAGGAAGTCCCACAACTGGTGAACCCCAGGAATAGTTAATATCCATAGCACAACTGGTACAAGAAGTTCGCTTGCATACACACCCACCTAGCAGAGCAGTTCACCTGGATGATGTCATCCAGAGACAATTCCAGAATTTCTTACTCAAGGAATCACATACCTGAAGGCTAAGGGCCAAGATACAAAAAAGCCAGCGAATTAAAGGTTGGATACCTGTCTCTCAACAATGTAAGATCCTGACCAGCTGCATAACCAAGAAGATATCAAATCACTTTAAGAGCCAGAACATCATGAATGAGCAACAGAAGGATGCAAGGGCAATCAACCATTTATGTGACAGCAAGCTAGACTACAAGAAGCACCATAACCTGTACACAGCTTACATCAACTACTGCAAGACCTTTGACCATTTCACAGCTGGCTAACAGAGATGATCAAAACCCACAAAGTCAATCCAACGTTTTGCCATGGCTACTAAAAGAAGCTGTGGCGAAATGAAGTACCACCATCAAGGTCGAGAAAATCACAACCAGACCTATCCCAATTAAGAGAGGAATCTTTCAGGGAGAAGTCTTGAGCAAACTGTGGTTCTGTCTAGCACTCAACCCACTATTCACCATGATCAACAACAGCAAGTATGAATACACTTCAAAGAAAGAAGGAAACAACTGTATCCCCCTCTCCCGCCTGAAGTACATGGATGACATCGAGCTCTACGAGGGAACTGAAGTTACTACGGATTACTGAAAAATTCAGCAATGATATTAGGATGGAGTTTGGACTAGAGCAAGCTCCACAGACTGTATCAGGGAAAATTAGTTGGCCAAAACTACCAGTTTTTTATTTTTTTATTGTTATTTTGGTTTCTTTTTAGGAGCAATAGCAACTAAGGCCATATTGCTCTAGGGATGTGCTGTCGTCATTCCCTGACCTTTCCGTATCCTCTGTATTTGGTGGTCACGGGCTCGAACCCCGGTCTAATCAAGAAACATGTGCTATGCACTGCTACTCCTGCCCACTTGGCTACAGAGGCACCCCAAAACTACCAGATGCAGACTAATAAAGAGATTGAAGCTATGACAGCGGCAGAGATCTACAAATACCTGGGGATGATGTTGGTTCATCAGTTAGAGCAAAACGAGATTAAGGCCTGTCTGACCAAAAAATACCATCAGACTCAGATTTGGTTTGGTTTGGTTTGGTTTTTAATGGTGCATTGGCAGCTAAGGCCATAATGCGCCAAGTCAATCAGACTCAGAAACCTGCTCAAAGCAAAGCTGAATGGAGGGAACACAGTTAAAGCCAGAAACACCTATGTAGTCCCAGTGCTAACGTACTCCCTCAGGATCATAGATTGGACTAACACCGAGCTGGAGGATATCATTAGAAAGAAAAATGCAGAGAGACTGACAATAACTTGGAAAGGAGGAGGCAAGGGCTTGATAGATCTCATCAATGCAGAGAAGAAAGTGATAACCTGAAGTAATAATTACTGCTACTGCAGTAATTATCCAAGTTTTTTCCAGAGAAAAATGACAAAATATGGTGTACACAGAGTGCTATATTTAATTGCAAGTACAACATATATTACTTCTTAAGCTGAAGAAAGACAGTTCATTCTTATCACTTTACTTTCAAAAGGCAATGCTTTATGAAGTTTTAAAAAAGTTAATAAGATTAAGATATGAGTTTGCAAACTGAATATCCAGTGTTGAAAAATATTTGTTTGTAAGATCGCAAAACAGCAGCTCGCTGTAGATAAGTACAAGTTAACAGTAATAATGCATTAAGATACTGTTATTGCATACTGACTGCGTGTGCATGTTCGCTTGTCTGTGAGCGACAGAGAGAGTAATTATAATGAGCAATCGAGCAACCATTTTTCTGAATCGTATACAACTAAAATTGTTTCAAATTTGCCTTATCAAAGAAAAGAAGTTACTTACATGCAACACTTGTGGTAACAGAGATATGTTATCAAAATCTGAATCTGAATCAGAATCAAATGCAACTACTGGTTCTGCTTTCTTTTCCTTCTTTGGCAATTTTTGTTTTTCTAAAATAGCAAAAGTAGATTAACAGAACTAATCAATATTACTATTCAGAATGTGGAAATTACATATACATTGCTTTGAAAAAATAGACAACATACATTTCTTCAGTAATAAATGTGTAGATCAAAGTTAACACAAGTAACCAAAGAACCATAGCATTTTAGAGTAACCATCTGAAAAATCATTTGATTTTAATTTCACACATGAAAAGAAACAAGTACTTCTTGCAAAAATACTTCGGCAGCCTAAATAACAGATTAGACACTCCAATTATGAAAATGAATCACCACGCAGAAAAATTAACAATGTTAAAACACAGTGTTAGTGGAAAATATAACAGTGTTTACCACTCACCAGATATCAAGATATTCTATATTTATTCAAACTTACTTATGAAAGGAGTTAATACATCCATGGTGGTGACTTTTTTTCCACAGTGTGGGTAATTCTTCATTTTTTGGTTTTTAGTACTGTATTTAGTAATTCTGGGTTAATATTAAAGAACGAAAGCTTATACAGCATCAGACAAAAAAAAAAAAAAAAAAAAAACCCTTCCCATTTGAGACTATCCGCTGATTTCACCTATCCAACCCCCACCAATAGTTTGTCTAGTTCTTCTTTGAATCTGTTCAAGCTATCCACTTCTGCAACATGAGATGGAAGTTTGTTCCAGCAATGACCACTTGCTCACTAAAGACAAACTTCCACACATCTATTCTGCAACTATCCTTCTTCAATTGGAATTCATGACCACACATGTGCATAGTCTGAGCAAGAGAAAGAATCCCATCAGATTTGAGCTTGCTCAATCCATTTAAAGCTTTAAACATCTCAATCAGATCACTTTGCAGGTGCCTAGTTTCCAGATACTGCATTTTATAGAACTGAAGCCTTTCTTGGTAAGAACACCCCCTCTTTTCCCTACACCTATCTCGTTGATCTTCTCTGTACCCACTCCAGCAGCTCGAAATCATAAAATGAAGCCCCCAGACACGTACGCAGTACTCAAGATGTAGCATGCCCACTGCCTATACAATGGAATAATCATATCCTAGTAAAATTCATGTATATCATTAAGAAAACATCATGTGCTGTCCTAGTAGCCTATTGCACTGCTCAGAGAACATCATATCTGACTGCACAATTACCTCCAGGTCTTTTTAATTTTTCATTACCCTGAGTACAGTACCATGGAGCTGGTACATTAATCTGGGATTATTACTACCCATGTACACTATTTTGCATTTGTCAACATTAAACCTAATTTCCCATTTCTCAGCTAAGTGCCTAAATTTTTCTAGATCTTGTTGCAGTAGCATACTGCCTTTACTGTCGTTAACCGCCTTGCCAACTTTCGTATCATCTGCAAACTTAGACATTAATCCTGATATACCTCCATAAATATTATTAACAAATACAGAAAACAACAATGGACCCAGCACCAAACTGGGAAACTCCACCAATAACATTAGTCCACAGAGCAGAATCCACTGATAATTACTCTGTCTTCTCCCACTCAACCATTCCTTTATCCATAACAGTAAATACCTCTTTGTTATGGATAAAGTGATGGTTAACTTGCCCTTAATGCTACACTGCTCCAATTTGTAGAGCAGTCTTTATGTGCAACAGTATCAAAGGTTTTCCCGAAATCCAATTATGATATCAAAATTATTTTTTGCATCCAGTTCATTTGTTACTGCATCATAGTATTCAATCAAATTGGCCTGACAAGCAGTGCCAGATTAAAGCGGCTGGAGGTCCTGGGCTAGGAGACCCTGGGAGGCCCAAAATTAATAGCATCTGATCATGAGAAACAAACCCTCATTCTATTCTTTATCTACTCAATGAAAGTAGAACATTGCTGAAATTTTAGCATTGATAAAAAGATTATTTATAAAATTATTACATTTAATAAGTTTACAAAAGTATGGAATTAATGAAGATTCATAGGGGAATCTGTGTATGAAGATTCATACACAGAACATTCATAGGGGAACCATAGCTATGTTATAACATTACACTATATACAAAGGCATAAAAGTTTCTTTCAAGCTTTTTTGGATGCAAACTTATCAGTTATATCATTAAAATCAGTAGTAGTAGTTGTGGCATGTGATGCAAGAAAGCAAGTGTATGAGCTTATGCAGCAAAAAAAAAAAAAAAAAAAAATTTTTACAAAACAATTCCCTCTAAATGTTTGTCCAGTTCCTCCTTAAATTTATTTAACCTATTAACTTCCACAATGACAGATGAAAGTTTGTTCCAGCAATTAACCACCTGCTGGCTAAAGGCAAATTTCCACACATCTATTCTACATGTCGCAGTTTATCATTTCTATGCAGAGAATGCTTAGATCAGACAACCCATCTTGGGACATTGTTGACTGCAGATCATTCTTCATCCTTTTCAGTATAGAAAATGATCTTTTGCCAGTACAGTTAGTAACTATTAAACACAAGAACAATCTGAAAATTGTTTCAGCATTTGGAAAAGCTGTCCAAATTTTCTCCTGGAATATTATTTGATACACATCTTGGTGGCTGAAATTTTCTTTTTCAGGGTGAGCTTCATCGACAAGACTAAGGTCAACATCCTTAGGATACCCTTGCATCAGCATCTCAACACCATTGTGCATCTGTTCCTTAGTTGCCTGCAGGTTCATCAAAAATGAAAAATTCCCAGCTACACTCCTATACATTGTTGCACTTCTGTCTAGGTTGGCTTCAAGAGTATCCATAACAGAGATAAATGAATTTACCCTAAACTTGTCTCTTGGAGAAAGTTCTTCTAAGGCAGTCCCATCATTGTTTTTTTTTTTTTTTTTTTTTTTTTTTGTACTCTCTGCCTTCTTTTGACACTTTAGCATTAGCATTAGTAGAGCCATTTGATGCAAGAAAGCAAGCTTATGCAGCGTCAGCCAAAAAAAAAAAAAAAAAAACACTTAAACTTCATCCCTCTGTTCGTTTGAAATACCTGTCCAGCTGAGGCTTAAACTTATTTAGGCTATCAACTTCCACGACAAGGAATGGAAGTCTGTTCCACCAACTAACCAGCCGCTGGCTGATGGCAAATTTCCGCACATCTATCCTACATCTGTCTTTCCTCAATTTGAATTTATGTCCTCTCAGGTGATTATTCTGAGCAATAGGAAGAATCCCATCAGAATACACCTCTATCAGATCACCTCGCCGGTGCCTAGTCTCCAGACACTGTAATTTGCAAAACTTAAGCCTTTCTTCGTAACAGCACCCCTTTGTTCCATTCACTAATCTTGTTGCCCTTCTCTGTACTCGTTCCAGCAGCTCTACATCCTTCTTGAAATGAGGCCTCCAGACCTGTATACAGTACTCTAGGTGTGGCCTGACCATTGCCTTATACAAGGGAATAATCACCTCCTTATCCCTGCTAGAAAAATTCCTATATATCATTGACAATACACCATGAGCTACTCTTGCAGCCCACCTACACTGTTCAGAGAACGTCATATCTGCTTGCACAACCACCCCCAGGTCCCTTTCATTCTCTACCACTGTCAGTGTAGTACCACAGAGTTGATACGTTGCTCTGGGGTTGCTGTTTCCCATATGTAGTACTTTACATTTGCCAATGTTAAACTTCATTTGCCACCTCTCAGCCCATCTGCTCAACCTTTCCAGATCCTGTTGCAGCAGCATAGTGTCAGTAGTGTCCTTGACAACACTTCCAACCTTCATATCGTCTGCATACTTGGACATTAAGCTTGATATACCATCATCAATATTATTTATAAATACAGAAAACAATAAAGGACCCAACACTGAACCCTGAAGGAGTCCACTAATAACATTAGTCCACGACGAGCAGTGTCCATTGATTACCACTCTCTGTCTTCTCCCCCTCAACCACCCCTTTATCCATTGCAGCAATTTGCCTCCAATGCCACACTGCTACAATTTGTGCAGCAGTCTTCCATGTGCAACAGTATCAAAAGCCTTTCTAAGATCCAAGTATATAATATCAAAGTTATTCCCTGCATCCAGTTCTTTTGTGACTGCATCATAATATCCTATCAAACTGGTCACGCAAGACTTCCCCTTAACAAAACAATGCCGTGTCCCAGCTATAACTGAAGTCTTGTCTAGATGATCCTGCAGTGCTTCTTTAACCAGTGCCTCCATTAATTTTCCTGGAACAGAAGTTAAACTCACAGGTCTATAATTACTTGTGTCAGCCTTTGATCCTCCTTTGTGAATTTGGGTCACATTTGCACATCTCCAGTCTGTGGGGTATCTCCCCTGAGTCCAGGGAAGCTCTCATAATTATGACAAAGGCTTTGCTTACTTCCTTTGCTGCCTCCTTTAAGATAACTGGATAGATCCCATCCACCTCAGGTGTCTTTTTTGTATTTATCTTCAACAATTTCTCCTCCACTTTACTCTCAGTTATTACAAGATTCTCTAGCTTACTGCCAGAGTTCAATACACCTCTGGCATTCCCCTTGCTGAATAACTCCTCATGTGTGAATGTCAATGCAAAATATTCATTCATTTTGTTAGCTACCTGAGCAGGATCATCAACAGTTGAACCATCGATATCAAGTGGACCAATCTGGTTCATCCCCTTCCTTCTAGAGTTTACATAAGTAAATAACTCTTTGCTGTTTTTCTTTGCATACCTTGCCTTTACTTACGAAAGCAATAACCCTTCCCTTTACCCCTAATGATAGTTACCTCTTTGAGTAACTCCCACTTCAGCACACTGTGATCACTGTCACCTAGTGTTTCCTTTATCTGCAGATTCTTAATGCATGAAGAATCACTACTGATAATCAAATCAAGAGTATCACTGCCTCTAGTTGCCTCCCGAACATGCTGATGTTGAAAACAATCATCCAATAAATCCAGAAAAGCTTTGCTAGTGTGTGAGTGACCAGCCCCCAAATTCCAGTCAATATCTGGGAAATTAAAATCCACCATTATAAGACTCTCTGATGTACTGGCCCACTCTATTTCCCTGTACAGTTTCTTATTATACTCATCAGAGTCATTAGGCCTATAGCACACTCCTACTCTCAATTTTGATCTCCCAATGCTTATGTCACACCAAACTGACTCAACACTGCACTGTCCAGCGATGTTGACTGGCTTCACTTCCTTGGATTTTATGTGTTTCTTAACTAATAGCATAACCCTCTCCTCCCTTCCTATCCTGTCTATCCTTTCTGTAGACGTACTCCCCAAATTCAACTTCTGCATTCCTTATATCTGTGTGACACCACGTCTCTGATATCCCAACAATATCTGCTTTTGATGTTTTGAGCAATACCTCAAATTCATCAAATTTATTTACTAAACTCCTAGCATTGGTGTACACGCAAGTATACATGCACCCGTTTCTATTCTTAGCTACCCTAACACAACCCATGTGTTTACTTATACTGCAATGACCCCCAGCAGTCTCTGAAATATCCTGCATCTTGTTTTTCAGGCTTCTGCTCATTCCAATAGAAGCAGTGCAAGAATCACTTTCACCTCTGCCAGTGGCTACTGTTAATCTATTAGTCTTTGTATCCCCCCAAGCTAGCAGTTTTCCCACCCACCTAACATTGCTTCGATAGCATCAGCAAATATTCTTGCACCCTTTCTATTTAAGTGTATCCCATCCCTGTAGAAGCAGTCTCTCCTGTTAACAAGTATAGTCCAGGCTGAAAAAAATTCTACCCCTTGAGCCTTGCACAATCTTTCCAGGGCTGAATTGATCGACAAGGCTCTCATCATATACTCTCTCCTATCGTGTCTGGGCAGAATTGCATATACTTTCAAATTCAACCCTAATTCGTGGCTTTTTTTCAACAGTGACCTGTACTTGTTAAGTAATTCTGCCGGTCTCCTACTCTTGATATCATTAGTGCCAACGTGTACAACTATATCATATTTTGTGCTCTTAAAAGATGATATCCGCTCTACAACATCATCATCCTTTGCCTCTGGCAGACATACCCTACTCTACATCCGGTTGAGCATATTTTGCTTGCTGTTCAATTTCATCAAAATTACCCCGAGTGTTTGATATGATATGCAATAATGAGCTGTAAATATTTGCACATGTGCTCAATGAAATTTGTGAACTTTGGAGTGCCTTGTTAACTTTATGAAATTGATCTAGCAAATGTGGCCAAAGACTTAACTTTATGAAATTAATCTATCAAATGTGTCCAAAGGTGAAGAGTTAAAATTAATTCAGATTCTTCCATTTTCTGCAAAAGATTTTCAGCCTGTCATCTAGTATCTCCTTTTTCAGTTTCATCACAGTAAATATGACTGAGGACTTCAACAATGTTAGCATAACTTTAACAATGTTTAGATCAAAATTAACCTAAAGAACCATAGCATCTTAGAGTAACCATCTGAAAAATCACTTGATTTTAATTTGACACACGAAAAGAAACATGTACTTCTTGCAAAAATACTTTTTTCGGCAGCCTAAATAACAGGTTAGACACTCCAATTATGAAAATGAATCACCACACAGAAAAATTAACAATGTTAAAACTCAGTGTTAGTGGCAAATATAACAGTGTTTACCACTCACCAGATATCAAGATACTTTTATGTGGTGACAAAATTTTGATTTTCCTAAGATCCAAAAATCATATTTTGGGATCTTAGGAAAGCTTTTGATACTGTTGCACATGGAGGATTACTGTACAAATTGGAGCAGTATAGCATTAAGGAGAAATTGCTGCTATGCATAAAGGGAACATTGAGTGGGAGAAGCCAGGGTGGTATTTCATGAAGAGCAGTGTCCACTAATTAGAATGGGCACTGCTCTTCAAGGACTAATATTATTAGTGCAGTCCCCCAGGGTTCGGTGTTGGGCCCATTGTTGTTTTCTGTATTTATTAATGATACTGATGAAGGGATATCAGGCTTACTGTCCAAGTTTGCAGTTGATACGAAGATGGGCAGGGTTATTAATTACAGTATACTACTTGCAACAGGATCTAGAATAGTTGAGCAGATGAGCTGAGAGGTGGCAACTGAAGTTTAACATTGACAAATGTAAAGTACTGCTAGATGGCCTACTTGATTTGCTTTCCTGCGCAGAGTACGACTTTGTCATTCTGATTGAAACCTGGTTCAGAGATGAAATGGAAATTGCCACCTTCACCTCATATCTTGGCTATCATATTGTGGCTGCTAATAGAATTGGGAGACGAGGTGGCGGTGTAGAAATCTGTAAAAGGAGTTCACTCCCCCTGATTAAGGCATCCACTTATCCAGGAGGTGACATAGAAGCTGTTCTTGGAATCTACCGAACTGCTGGTTTGTCGATCTCTGTGTGTGCCGTTTATATCTCTCCACCGGTTTCTGAGGTCAGGGAATGACCACCGCATATCCACAGAGCAATATGGCCTTAGTTGCTAATGCTCCTAAAAACCAAACAACAACAACAGATATCAGTAGCAGCAATCCCAGTGTGACGTATCAACTATGTAGTACTGTCCTTAATCTGACAGCATGGTTTAGTAAAGGAAACCCCGACCATAACTGAGAACTTCCTCCCATCCGATCACGTTCCAATTGCTGCGATGATATCTCTGAAGGCACCTAAGGAGGAAAGTACACAAGTACAAACTACAAACACTGTCAGGAGAGTATACAATCCAAAATACATCAACAATGGAAAAGTTACTACCCTCTTCCAACTTTATCCATGGACATGCTGGCTGAGCTTAATATAAATGAGGCTGCCTACTGGCTTTCGAGATGGATGGAATTCATTGCAAGGCCTGCAATGTCCAAAACTTGCATCCTTAGTCCCCACTCAAAGCCATGGTGGAATGATCTTCTGACCAAGGCCTTTAGGGAAAAACAGGCAGCCCATGCCTCTTACAAGAATTCACCATCAGAAGAGTCATACGCCAAATTTTCAAAAGCAAGGATGGATTTCCAGAAGAGTAAACAATTTTCTATTGACAATTTCACGAATGGCCGGCTATCCAGGGGAAAACGTGTGTGGTCCACTAGTCATAATTGCACCCCTCTACCTTTAGATGTCCAGGAATGGTGTGAGCATGTGCTGCGTTTTAAGCGAGATCACTGTGTGTCCGAGCATATCCTTGGAACGAAGCATTTAACGTTTCTTCACTTTCTAGTAATACAGAAATTTCCGAAGAACAACTAATAAAAATAATAAATTCACTACCTGACAAGTCCACCATATGAATTGACGCAATACCTCTTTTTAGTCTAAAAATTGCTTCTTATTTCATCAGCAAAGAGCTCACTCAACTCTACAACAAAGTACTCAAATTTGCACAGGTGCCTTCAAGCTGGTTATCATACAGAGTTGTAGCAGTTCCGAAAAAGCCTCGTGCGAAAAGACCGGCTGACTTCAGGCCAATATCAATTGCCTCTGCCTTCCTGAAATGCCTCGAGAAGTGCATCTATAATGATGTAGCACTTGCAATCTTGCGCATAGGCCAGAACATACCCATTATGCCATGCCTAATAGATCTACTGTAATCTGCCTACAATCCTTATCACAGAAAATGCTTCATGCCTGGAATGACACCGAAGATCTTCACACCATTTTTCTGGACATGAAATCTGCTTTTGACTCAGTCCAAATAACACCCCTTCTTGCCTTACTTGAGAGATTCTACGGGATATCCGGAAATATGCTTGAGATCCTCAATAATTTGCTATCTAGGAGAATGCTTCACTTCAAAGATGATGGCATTACAGTCACTAAAAGCGTTGAAGTACGGATCCCACAAGGTGGTTCTCTCTCAGCCTTGTTATTTACAGCAATATTCGTTCCACTAATGGATCAAATTCCAGCTTTCCTATCGTATGATGATGATATTGTTTGCTACTTGCCATTCAAACGCCATGCTGGTGATTCACAAGATAGACAAACCACCTCTGAATCTGTAAACAGCTACCTAAATACATTCTGTAACTATGCTAAATTTTTTGGCCTGTCAGTCAATCCAGAGAAGTCAAACTATATCATCTTTACGCCAAGTTGGATGACTGCATACTGCATCTTCTCTACTTCCGGAATTGGCAGGAAATGTTCTGACTCCCACAGACAGGGTCAAATTCCTAGGAGTAATCCTTGATGCCAACCTCACCTATAAAAAACAAATCCAAGCTCAGTATTCCAAAGCCCCGAGAGCGTTCTGGGGAATGAAAATTGATTTGTGCAAAACGCACAATAAGCAAATAATCAAGAAATACCTTGCAACTTACTTCTGTAGTGTACTCTCCTATGCCATGTAAGTTTGGTCGGGGCACCACCCACCAGCCTCAGGAAACTATGGGACCTCGAATTCTGGGTGCTGAAGTAGGCCAACTTGTGGTCGCAACAGATCTACACAACATCTAAATCTACTCTCTACTGCAACCTGCAATATACGCCTATAGTCCACAGAGCCCATGTGCTAAAAATAAAGTCATTCCTTCATCTGTGCTCAGTTAAGCAGGATTATATCAACATCTGGAACACGGTTGGTTGGTTGGCGTTTGCCAGGCAGACATCACTGTAGTACCCCCTCCTTGTGCTCAAGGCTCCAGCGGTTACAGAATTTCAAGAGACACTTCCCTAATGTGACTCTGGACACTCTCAACTCGCTCAACAACGATATCGACCTGTGGACTATAGACAAGGCATATCGCGATGGCATCTTGTCCTATCTTGCTGTTTGTAAAGGACATTTATGTAAGTGCCGATCTTAGTTAGCCAATGTCATTTCATGTTCTGCTCAACTTAGTCCTTTTTCGCTGTAATTACTACTTCATTTTTACATTTTGATTATCATCTTTGCTTTGATCTAATAATTATTATTATTATTATTATTTTTTTTTTTTATAAAACAAAATCACTTGTATAAACAACAAATTGTAAGATTTCTCTGGCTTTCTGTGTAAGGAATCACTATTGTATAAAATTTATGTTAATAAAGAATATTATTATTGCCTACCGGGCTAGCCGGGTGGGTAAAGTGCCTGCCTGGCAACCCAAAGGTCGCGGGTTCGATTCCCGCCTTGGGCTTGGATCAAAGTACTGCAAAAACCTTGGGAGGTGCATTATGGCCACAGAAGCCTATGCGCCAATAACTACCAAAAAAAAAAAAAAAATTATTATTATATCAGTAGCAGGTGCTTCTGTAGCCAGGTGGGCAGGAGCAGCAGTGCATAGCACACGCTTCTTGATTAGACCGGGGTTCAAGCCCGTGACCACCAAATACGGAGGATGCGGAAAGGTCAGGGAATGACCACCGCATATCCACGGAGCAATATGGCCTTAGTTGCTAATGCTCCTAAAAACCAAACAACAACAACAACAACAGATATCAGTAGCAGCAATCCCAGTGTGACGTATCAACTATGTAGTACTACACTCAGGGTGGTAGAGAATGAAAAGGACCTGGGGATAATTGTGGCGTCAGACATGAAGTTTTCTAAGCTGCGCAGACAGTCTGCAAGAGCAGCTCATGGTGCCATGTCAATGATATATAGGAAATTTTTCTAGCAGGAATAAGGAGGTCATTATCTTCTTGTATAAGGCAATGGTCCGTCCACAACTTGAGTACTGCATATAAGTCTGGAAGCTTCATTTTAGGATGTAGAGCTGCTGCAACGAGTACAGAGAACGGCAACAAGATTAGTGAATGGAACAAAGAGTTGCTCTTATGAAGAAAGGCTTAAGTTCTGCAAATTACAGTGTCTGGAGACTAGGCACCTGTGAGGTGATCTGATTGGGATCTATAAGGCCTAGAATGATTTGAGCAAGCTCAGTGCTGATGGGATTCTTCCTCTTGCACAGATTATTCGCCTGAGGGCACATAAATTCAAATTGAGGAAAGACAGTTGCAGAATAGGTGTGGGAAATTTTCCTTTAGCCAGCAGGTAGTTGATTGCTGGAACAAACTTCCATCTGTTGTGGTAGAAGTTAACAGCTTAAGTAAATTCAAGGCAGAAGTAGACAAACATTTGGAGCAAATGGATGGGTGAAATGTGAAGGTTTTTTTTTTTTTTTTTGGCTAATGCTGTATAAGCCTGCTTTCTTGCATCATATGCCAATGCTAATATAACAGAGAGAAACTACTTTCTGCAGCAGAGACCTCTGCCACATGCTGTTTACAAGACGTTGAAAGCAAAACTAGCATGCTGAAATGAAAGACAAAAACAGTAAATAGTTACAGTGTACTTGACAGGTTTTTGAATGAATAATTTCAAGGAAGGAATAATTTTTTACTTCCAAATATCTCAAATAAAAGTTTCAGTATATTTAAGAAGGTATATCAAACTGAGATTTAAAAATCCGAATTTTAATCATTAATTAATAATTTATGAGCATTAATTATTAATTAATTAATAATTAATGAGCAACAGTGTGGTAGAAGTTTTGTTCTTCTGGAAATAAGTATGAAAAAAATTACATTACTGGAGAGTACTGAAAACCAATAATAAAAGGTCAAAGGGTGGCATAATCTAAGTATTCAAAAACACCAAAAACTTTTTTAAAAATTCTGATTAGGGTTACAACTCGTGGACTCATGGCTGTTGAATTAAAATTGCATATATCTGCTCGTAACATACACACCTTTCATATATTTTCAACCATTAATAATTTAAAACATGGCAAATTCTATTATTTAATTTCATTTATTAATATTTTAAATATGAATACATGTGATAAAAGCAAGGGTACCTGTATATTCTGAATATTTTTGTATATTTTGGATTATGCACATATGTAAATAATTTTTTTTTTTTTTTATTAGACTGTAAAAAATTATAGAAAGCTTCTAGAATTCTTTTGGAATTACGAATAGTTCCTTAGTTACATATTTAATAATTTTCTTAGTTATTACAAATTTGTGATTTTTCTAGGAAGGTTTAAGCTTTGGGGAAAGGGAAAAAATCACAGGAAGCTAAATCCAATGAATATGGCAGATGGAGAACTACAGTGATGGAGTTCTTTGCAAGAAATTCTTCAACAGAGGGCATTGAGTGTGCAGGAGCATTGTCATGATTAATATGCTAATTCCCTGAAGTCTATTTTTCACGCAAATTTTTTCCAAACAGCAATCACCATAGAACTACTTTGCAGTGTCCCTGGTTCACTGTTTAACAATGTGAGGCAAATTCAAAATGAACAATACCATGTGAATCAAAAAATACAATAAGTACTAGTAACGGCAAATGCAAGGAAGCAAGCTCATACAGAATCATCAAAAAAATAAATAAATAAAATAAAATAAATAAATAATAATAATAAATAAAATAAAATAATTACAACTACTCACATCATTTGTCTAATACTTCCTTAAATTTATTCAAACTACCGATACACACAACATCAGATGGAAGATTTTTCAACAATCACTCTCTAGCTGAAAGAAAATGTTCATACATCTATCCTGCACCCAACCTTTTTCAATTTATGTCCCCTTATGTGCACTACAAGAAATAAGGATGCCATGAGTATTTAGTTTACCTTTCTTTATGAAAACCTCAAAAAAGAAAAGAATTAGAACCTACAGTAATTAGTACTGTGCATGGGTCGAAGGTTCAGAAGATGAAAGAAGACACTTGTTGAGATAAGACTTGAATCTTAGGAATTGAAAGAGACTTGCAATCATAACAGAATTGCTATTGCAGGATTATATTATAATCTTAGAAAATGTGTGAACAGAGGTTGTTCCAGAAAATGGAAGTTGAAGAAAAATTGTTTCTGTGAGATCAAATTTGGAGAGTAAATGAATGTTGACTAATTCTAAAGACTAATGTTGACTAATTAAAAGAATCTGCAGATAAATGAACCACTAGGTGGCAGTGATCACAGTGTGCTGAAGTGGGATTTACTCAAAGAGGTAACTACCATTAGGGGTAAAGGGAGGGTTATTGCTTCCGTAAAGGCGACTACGATGGACTGAGACAGTATTTAAATTCTATACAGTGGGACCAACTGATGATGTTACCAACAGCAAATTCAAAATGGGAAGCATTCAAAGAACATATCTTGGAAGCTACTAGGCTTTACATACCAACTAAGAAATATTGTTCAAGGTTTAGGCCAAAATGGATGTCAGATGAACTAATGAGGCATATGGCAGAGAAGAAAAATGCATGGAATACTTACAAATTAACACATGACACAGAAGCCTATGATAGATACAAGTTGATATGCAACCAAGTTACAAAGGAGGTTAGGCAGGCGAAGGCAGATTACGAGAAATCCTTGGCAAGGGATGCAAAGAAAAACAGCAAAGAGTTCTTTACTTATGTAAACTCTAGAAAGAAGGGGATGAATCAAATTGGTCCACTTGATATTGATGGGTCAACTGTTGATGATCCTGCTCAGGTAGCTAACAAACTAAATGAATATTTTGCATCGACATTCACACATGAGGAGTTATTCAGCAAGGGGAATGCCAGAGGTGTATTCAACTCTAGCAGTAAGCTACAGAATCTTGAAATAACTGGGAGTAAAGTGGAGGAGAAACTGTTGAAGATAAACACAAGAAAGGCACCCGGGGTGGATGGGATCTATCCAGTTATATTAAAGGAGGCAGCAAAGGAAGTAAGCAAACCCTTAGCCATAATTATGAGAGCTTCCTTGGACTCAGGGGAGGTACCCATAGACTGGAAATGTGCAAATGTGACCCCAATTCACAAAGGAGGATCAAAGGCTGACACAAGTAACTATAGACCTGTGAGCTTAACTTCTGTTCCAGGAAAATTAATGGAGGCACTGGTTAAAGAAGCACTGCAGGATCATTTAGACAAGACTTCAGTTATAGCTCAGACACAGCATGGTTTTGTTAAGGGGAAGTCTTGCCTGACCAACTTGATTGGATACTATGATGCAGTCACAAAAGAACTGGATGCAGGGAATAACTTTGATATTATATACTTGGATCTTAGAAAGGCTTTTGATACTGTTGCACATGGAAGACTGCTACACAAATTGGAGCAGTGTGACATTGGAGGCAAATTGCTGCTATGGATAAAGGGGTGGTTGAGTGGGAGAAGACAGAGAGTGGTAATCAATGGACACTGCTCATCGTGGACTAATGTTATTAGTGGAGTCCCTCAGGGCTCAGTGTTGGGTCCATTATTGTTTTCTGTATTTATAAATGATATTGATGATGGTATATCAAGCTTAATGTCCAAGTTTGCAGATGATACAAAGGTTGGCAGGGTTGTCAAGGACACTACTGACACTACACTGCTGCAACAGGATCTGGAAAGGTTGAGCAGATGGGCTGAGAGGTGGCAAATGAAGTTTAACATTGACAAATGTAAAGTACTACACATGGGAAACAGCAACCCCAGGGCAACGTATCAATTCTGTGGTACTACACTGACAGTGGTAGAGAATGAAAGGGACTTGGGGGTGATTGTGCAGGCAGATATGAAGTTCTCTGAGCAGTGCAGACGGGCTGCAAGAGTAGCTCATGGAGTATTGTCAATGATATACAGGAATTTTTCCAGCAGGGATAGGGAGGTGATTATTCCATTGTACAAGGCAATGGTCAGGCCACACCTAGAGTACTGTATACAGGTCTGGAGGCCTCATTTCAAGAAGGATGTAGAGCTGCTGGAACGAGTACAGAGAAGGGCAACAAGATTAGTGAATGGAACAAAGGGGTGCTCTTACGAGGAAAGGCTTAAGTTTTGCAAATTACAGTGTCTGGAGACTAGGCACCAGCGAGGTGATCTGATAGAGGTGTATAAAGCCTTGAATGGTTTAAGCATGCTCAATGCTGATGGGATTCTTCCTCTAGCTCAGAAAAATCGCCTGAGAGGGCATAAATTCAAATTGAGGAAAGACAGATGTAGGATAGACGTGCGGAAATTTGCCTTTGGCCAGCGGGTGGTTGGTTGGTGGAACAGACTGCCATCCCTTGTGGTGGAGGTTGATAGCCTAAATAAGTTTAAGGCTCAGCTGGACAGGTATTTTGAACGAACAGAGGGGTGAAGTGGAAGTGGGTTTTTTTTTTTTTTTTTTTTTTTTTTGGCTGATGCTGCATAAGCTTGCTTTCTTGCATCAAATGCCTCTACTAATGCTAATGCTAATGCTAATTGCAGAATGTTTTCAGACTAGTTTGGAAGTGAGAGGAGGCATATAGATGCCTCTGACTTATCTTGTTATCTTTTTTGCATTTGTTCAAAGAGATCCACATCCTTACTAAAACAAAGCTCCCAGACATGTATGCAATACTCAACATATGACCTAACCACTGTCTTATACAATGGGAATGATCACTTCCTTGTCCTTGCTAGTGGGAAAAAAAAAAAACCCTTTCCATTTTGCCGATCCGGTCACTCCAGATATCTGTTTAGTTCAGCCTTAAATTTATTTAAGCTATCAATTTCCACAATAACAGATGGAAGTCTGTTCCAGCAATCAACCACCCGCTGGCTAAAGGCAAACTTCAGCACATCTACTCTACAACAGTCTTTTCTCAATTTGAATCGATGTGCTCTCAGGTTCTTAACCTGAGCAAGCAGAAGTATTCCGTCAGCATTGAGCCTGCTCAAACCATTCAAGGCCTTATACACTTCAATCAGATCAGCTTGCAGGTGCCTATTCTCCAGATGCTAAAATTAGCCTTTCTTCATAAGTGCACCCCTTTGTTCCTCCACCATCTCTTGTTGCCCTTCTCTGTACTCGTTCTAGCAACTCTACATCCTTCCTAAAATGAGACCTCCAAACCTGTATGCAGTACTCAAGGAGTGATCTGACCATTGCCTTATACAAAGGGATAATCACCTTCTTGTCTCTGCTAGCAAAATTCCTATATATCATTGACAAAACTCCATGACCTGCTCTAGCAGCCCATCTGCACTGCTCAGAGAACTTCATATCGTACTGGACAATTATCCCTGTCTTTTTCATTCTCCACCTCCCTGAATGCAGTACCACACAGTTCGTACGTTTCTCTTGTGTTAATGCTACTCATATGCAGTACTTTGCATTTGTCAACTTTGCATTTGTCAATGTTAAACTTCAGTTGCCACTTCTCAGCCCATCTGCCTAACATAAACTGGTTTTGTTTACACAAAAGTAAATTTTAACAAGACAGTGCTATCCATCGGGAAGCAGGGAATTGGGTAGCTATAGGTAATAATATAAGCAATAAGACAACATTCCAAAATTTGTATTAAACATAAAAAATAACAATATTTATTTCTCGCTGGACAAAAATGAACTTTGAAATACATATTAAATGAATTTTGTAATAACAAGATTTTACTGTACAATGAAAACCAGTGCTATGAATAGAGAAATAATCAAGAGTTGGAGGGGATGGGGAAAGAAGGGAGAAACTAAATTAAAGAATAAAGATACTATAAAAGAAAACACCTAATAATAATTTAGAATAGACCAATTTTAATTTTATGTCATCTCTTGATGAGATGGAATTCAATAATCACTCTTTTTTAATTTATTTTTGTTTTATTTGTAGAAGAGAAATTTACCTCAATATGATACGTAGAATATGATATTCTCCAGAAATTAAAACGAATATAACATTAATGCAAAATGATTATAGTACAAAAATAAATTGAAAACAATCAAAAAAATCAATTGAACAAACAATTAAAAAAATGAATAAAAATATCAAAAAATTAATTAAAAAATTGACAAAATCCGGTCACGCAATTTTACTTGTCCTTGACGGATTTTGTATTCAGCCCATTGTTTCTTACAGAAGCTTAGCATTTTCATCCTTAGCCACAAGTGTATATACTATTATAAAACCCTTTAGACAGGCGATACAATTTGGGATAAAAAACTACAATACATTATTTAATAATCTTAAGGACTGTAGACTCGGCGATAATGATCATTTATTCTCACTGAATATTACTTCGCTATATTTTTGGTTTTGGTTTGCCAATGGGATTGAGTCTAAGTGGCTTAATTTTGAAGGTCTACCTCTTAACAATTGAGCGTATACATTTTATGCCTTTTCTACTCCGTATCACATACTATGTTGTTGTTGTTGTTTTGGGTTTTAGGAGCATTAGCAACTAAGGCCATATTGCTCCGGGAATATGCGGTGGTCATTCCCTGACCTTTCCGCATCCTCCGTATTTGGTGGTGACGGGCTCGAACCCCGGTCTAATCAAGAAGCGTGTGCTATGCACTGTTGCTCCTTCCCACCTGGCTACGGAGGTGCCCTACTATGTGAGGTATTTAGCCAATATTCTTGTTATTACTGATAGTAGCACTATCCAAGACATTTTACATTCATTTAATAATATTCATCCTAGACTCAATTTTTCATTGGAAAGTGAAAATACGGATACTAAGTAAATTTTCTAGATTTAAAGTTTACTCGGGACTCAAATAAAATCCAATTTAACATCTATAATAAACCAACAAACACTGGTATGCTTCTGCATTATAACAGCTATCACCCGTTTATCTACAAAAGGTCTATTACCTTTAATCAATTTATCAATGCCTATAAATATTCAACAATGGAATCTGCTTTAGACTCAGAAATACAGATATTAACCAGCAGATTCTTAAACAGGGGTTACCCCCCCTTGCTACAATAAACCGAATTATGGTATAAGATAAGAGTTTTATTTGTTCTTTGTGTTGATGTTAGTTTTTATACATGAATAAACTCTTTATTAAATTTTGAAGATTTATTCTGATTTACAGCTCAGCACAAAAGTGTTCAGTTTTAGCAATAAATTCAAACTTAATTTACAATCATTAAGTAATGAATTTTTGGAATGCTAGGATGTCAGCTAAAATTTTTTTCAACATTCTGAAAATTACAGTACATTAAAAAGGTTCTCCCAAATTAAGGTGGCAGCAAATGTGTTAAAGCAAAGCGCTCTCCATGCTGTCATCCGGTTTCTATATTCTAGTTTAGGCAGGTTAGCATATACGTGTAAGGAGTCTTGGATGTCTTCATGTAATAACCTGATTTCCACTATATGTATTTTCACGAATTTTTATTTTTTTAAATTTATATTTTTTCTAAATTTATTAGATGCATATTCCTTCTGCAACACCCTTTATCTCAATTTTGCCTCCCCCTCCCTTGTTTGTGGCTGTGTTACAGACTGGTTTATTTTCTATTCTCCACTTACTTGGCTTTGAATGCAAAGATGCATTCAAATTATATATATACATATGAGATGGCCTCTATAGCCAAGTGTTCAGGAACTGAAGTGCAATAGCACATTACTCTTTGAATAGACTGGGGTTCAAGCCCCTGACTGCCAAATACGGTTGATCTGTCAACCTGCACTGGACCAACATGGCAGATTATGCTCCATTCCTTCAACATGACTTGCTGAGGAGGCCTCCATTCTGCAGTGAGCAGATAATGGCTGCAGATTTTTTTTATTTATTTATATACATATGAATGATGCTAGCCTTGATCCAGAAAGACATAGGCTGAAGCTAAAATCTTGATACAACATATCAGTTTTATAACTTTCTATCGACCAGAGCAGCAAAGCAATGGGCAAAAGTATAGGGAGTGCTGCGGCTTGGAGAAGAACTGAAGGGGGCAATTCTCCAACACATCACAGCCTAAAAAATTGTTCAACTTGTGAAATGTTTGTGGATCTTTCTGGAAAAGGACATAATCTAGACAAGGAGAATGTCTTTGTGTTTGCTAGGTGCAGAGAGCGTGAAGAAATTTGGCACCAACTCAGCATTCTGATGGGTGTCTGTGAGAATTTTAAGAGTCGGGTATATACCCCCGAAGGAAGCAAAATAGAGCTGCACAACTAAACGACAGTGCTCACTCTTCTGCACCAGGCAACACAGTGGCAATCTTAAAGGCAGAATGCGAAATGCTGGTCCCACAGGAGCTTGTTATTGTTGACTCTATTGTCAGGGAAAAGAGAAATATATTGTGAAAAAGGATTGGTGGAATAGGACTAAGATATGACTACCAGGGGCAAAGGTTGATGATGTTACAGAGCAGATATCATCTTTTAGGGGCACAAAATGTGATATTGTTGTACACATTGGAATTAATGACATTAAGAGTAGGAAATCTGCGAGCTTACTTAACAAGTACAGGTCAATGTTGAAAAAAAAAAAAAAAAAAAGAAATACTTTTTAAGGTTTAGGCCTTAATGAATGTCAGATGAACTAATGAGATTCATAGCAGAGAAGAAAAATGCATGGGATGCATATAAATTATCAGGCGACACAGAAGCCTATGGTAGATATAACCATGTCTATAACCAAGTCACAAAGGAGGTTAGATGAGCAAAGGCAAATTACGAGAATTCTTTGGCAAAGGATGCAAAAAAAAAAAAAAAAAAAAATTTAACTATATAAGGAAGGGGATGAATCAGATTGGTCCACTTGGTATCGATGGTTCAATTTTTGATGATCCGGCTGAAGTAGCTGACAAACAATGAGTATTTTGCATCTACATTCACACGAGAAATTGTGTGGGAAAGTGGGAGCCAGAATTTTTAAAACTCTAGTAGGGAGCTCAATGATTTTTTTAATAACTGAGGGCAAAGTGGAGGAGAAATTGTTGAAGTTAAACATAAGAAAGGTACCTGGGGTGCATGGGATCTATCCAGTTATATTAAAGGAGGCAGCAAAGATAGTTAGCAAACCTTTAGTCATAATTATGAGAGCATCTTTGGATTCAGGGAAGGTACCCACAGATTGCAGATGTGCAAATATATCCCCAATTCACAAAGGGGTGACATGAATAATTACAGACCTGTTAGTTTATCTTCTGTTCTGGGGAAACTAATGGAGTCACTGGTTAAAGAAGCATTACAGAAGCATCTAGACAAGACTGCAGTTATAGTTCACACACAGCATGAGTTGTGTTAAGAGGAAGTCTCATCTGACCAATTTGATTGGATACTATGATGTGATCACAAAGGAACTGGATGCAAAAAAAATAATTGTTTTTCATGCTATATATTAGGATTTCATTAAAGTTTTGATACTGTTGCACAAGGAAGACTATTGAACAAATTGGAGCAGTATGGTATTAATGGCAAGTTTCTGCTATGGATAAAGGGAAGCGATTGAGTGGGAGAAGACATAGAGAGTGGTAATCAATGGACACTGCTTTTCGTGGACTAATATTATTAATGGAGAACACCACAGTTCGATGTTAGGCCTATTGTTCTTTTCTATATTTATCAATGGTATTGATGAAGGTATATCAGACGTAATGTCCAAGTTTGCAAATGATATGAAGGTTGGCAGGGTTGTTAATGACAGTAATGCAAGTATGCTACTGCAAAAGGATCCAGAAAAGTTGGGCTGATGGGCCGAGAGGTGGCAGCTTAAGTTTAACATTGACAAATAAAAAGTACTACATATGGGTGGTAGTAACCTCAGAGTAACATACCAAGTGTGCTGTACTACACTCATGGTAATGGAGAATATTAAAAACCTGCGGGTAACTGTGCAGTCAGATATGAAATTTTCTGAGCAGTATAGACAGGCTGCCAGAGCATGTCTTAGGGTCTTGCCAATGATATACAGATATTCTACTAGCAGGGATAAGGAGGCGATTATCCCCTTGTATAAGGAAATGGTAAGGCCACACCTTGAGTACTGCATAAAGGTCTGAAGACCTCATTTTATGAAAGATGCTGAATGAGTACACAGAAGGGAAATGAGATTGATGAGGGGAATAAAAGGTTGCTCTTACCAAGAAAGGCTTAAGTTCTGAAAATTGCAGCATCTGTAGACTAGGCACCTGCATGGTGATCTGATTGAAGTGTAGAAGGCCTTGAATGGTTTGACAAAGGGGGACTGAAGGGTGACATGAGTAATTACAGACCAGTTAGTTTAACTTCTGTTCCGGGTAAAATAATGGAGTCACTGGTTAAAGATGCACTGCAGGATCATCTAGACAAGGCTGCAGCAATAATTCAGACACAGCATGGGTTTGTTAAGGGAAAGTCTTGTCTGACAAATTTGATAGGATATTATAATGTGGTTACAAAGGAACTGGATGCAAAAAATAATTCTGATATCATATATCTGGATTTCAGGAAAGCTTTTGACACTGTTGCGTATATGGAAGACTATTGTACAAATTGGAGCAGAATGGTATTAAGGGTAAGTTGCTAGAATGGATAAAAGGATGGTTGAGTGGGAGAAGACAGAGGGTGGTAATTAATGGGTGCTGCTCTTCATGGACTAATGTTATTAGTGGAGTCCCACAGGGTTCGGTGTTGGGTCCTCTGTTGTTTTCTATATTTATCAATGATATTGATGAAGGTATATCAGGCTTAGTGTCGAAGTTTGCGATGATACAAAAGATGGCAGGGTTGTTAATGACAGTAATGACAGTGTGCTACTGCAACAGGATCTAGATAATTTGGGCAGATGGGCTAAGAAGTGGCAACTGAAGTTTAACCTTGACAAATGCAAAGTACTGCATATGGGTAGAAGTAGCCACAGAGAAACGTACCAACTGTGTGGTACTAGACTTAAGGTGGTAGAAAATGAAAAAGACCTGGGAGTAATTGTGCAGTCAGATATGAAGTTTTGTCAGCAATGCAGACTGGTTGCCGGAGCAGGTCATAGGGTTTTGTCAATGATATATAGTAATTTTGCTAGCAGGGAAAAGGAGGTGATTGTCCCTCTGTATAAGGCAATGGTCAGGCCACGCGTTGAGTACTGCATACAGGTCTGGAGGCCTCATTTTAGGAAGGATGTAGATTTGCTTGAGCATGTAGGGCAACAAGATTGGTGAGGGGAGTGAAGGGATCCTCTTACCAAGAGAGGCTTAAGTTTTGCAAATTGTAGTGGCTGGAGATTAGCCACCTGCGCGGTGATCTGATTGAGGTGTGTAAGGCCTTGAATGGGTTGAGCACGCTGAATTCTGTGGGATCCTTCCACTTCAGATTACAAACTTAAGGGGGCATAAATTCAAATTAATAAAATACAGATGTAGAACAGATGTGCAGAAATTTGCCTTTAGCCAGCGGTTGGTTAATTGCTGAAAGAAACTTCCATCTGTCGTTGTGGAAGTTGATAGGTTAAATAAATTTTAGGAGGAACTGGACGGGCATTTGGAGGGAATGGTGTGATTTTTTTTTTTTTTTTTTTTTGGCTGAAGCTGCATAAGCTCATACACTTGCTTTCTTGCATCACCTGCCACCACTACTACTACTACTATAAAGGGTTGCTCTTACCAAGAAAGGCTTAAGTTCTGCAAATTGCAGCATCTGTAGACTAGGCACCTGTATGGTGATCTGACTGAAGTGTAGAAGGCCTTGAATGGTTTTAGCAAGCTCAGTGCTGATGGTATTGTTTCTCTTGCTCAGATTATGAACCTGAGGGGCATAAATTCAAATTGGGGAAAGACAGTTGTAAAATAGATGTGCAGAGATTTGCCTTTAGCCAATGAGTGGTTAATTGTTGGAACAAACTTCCATCTGTAGTTATGAAATTTGAGAGCTTAAATAAATTCAAGGAAAAACTGGACAAATTGTGGGTTTTTTTTTTTTTTTTTGATGCTGTATAAGCTTGCTTTATTGCATCATATACCTCTACTAATACTAATAAAATTTACTCCATAATAATTTGTGTGGTGTTTATTAACATGAACCTTTCACATTAATTCAAATTTAAAATATTCAAAATACCAAAGAAAGAAAAAATGCCAAACAAGATGGAATTACCTTACCTTCATTTGTACTATTACCCAACTGCTGGCTGTTTTTGTTTTCTTTAACACTCTCGTCACTTAATGAGTTAGACTTATTTTTCTTTTTTCTTAATCTAGGAAGTCTAGAAAGCCTGGCAAATTCTTTATCAGAATCCTCTACAGAAGAATTTGAATATTTCCTGATTTTATTCTTTTTGGACATGCTTCCTTCATGGGTTTCATCAGAAATAGTAGAGTCCGTCAAATGCTTTGAGATAAATTCAACCCTATCATTTAAAGTTTCTCCACACACATTTTCAATGCAATTTATTTTTTCTATCATAATACGCACTTCACTATTTAGTTTTGGATCATTGTAAATATGTTCCTGTGTTTTCTTTTTTGAATGTTTAAGAGAATCTGAACTACTGGAGTCTTTCAAAATATGTTTCTCATTATTTCTAAACTTTTTACATTTTTTTTTAATTCTGGATACAGAACTGTCAATGTCAGAATACACATCCTCTTCTTCTGTTGAAAATGAAGATAAAGAAGAAGATGATGATATTGAATTCAACATCTTGAAAAGTGCCTTTTTGGCATCCTCATTTTCATCTTCACTTTTAGAATAAATTTTGTGGCAGTTCACAGAAATTTTCTCTTCCTTACTCACTATGATATTTTTCAGATCATTTAAGAGAGACTGTACAGCCAAAAATGTTTCATCTTCATTCTCCTGTCGTTCAGAATGATCACAGTCCATAATTTTATTACTTTTTTTTTTATGTTCACTAGAAGTAGAATTTATATCTTTATTTAGATATGGTTTTTCGAAATATATGCCATCTTCAGTTACCTTATTAGAGGTATAATGCATTTTGCCACTTGGTGAAGTATTATCTTTCAAACATGGATCTATTTTAGTTAATTCTTTCAATTTATTTTCTTCACAAAAAAAATGTACATTATCAGTTTTAGGGTGATTTATTTTTAAATCTGTATCTTTTTTTTCACTAATTTCATCATCATTAAAACCATTTTGTAATTTATTAGTAAGAGGGGTATCTGGCGTTGAAATAAATTCTAAATTTTTATGTTTTTCAGCTTTAATTTCAGGTTCACTATGCACACTATGTAACTCAGTATTTTTAGAAAGTTCCAAATCCATTTCTGAATCACAAGGAACTATTTCATCCTGCTCATTGCAATTAGAAGGTTCATCTTCAATAAAGTTAATATGCTCAATTTCATTTGCATTAAGAATGCATTTTTCCATTTTCTCTTCATTTATGCTGCTACTGTTTTCTTTACTTTTAACATTTACATCATCCTTTAATCCTATTTCAGGGTAGTCGGTTGATAGTATATATTCAGGAGAAGAATTTCCATTAACATTTAGAGTTTCAATTTCTGGCCTAATTCTCTCATTTCCACACAAAAGTTTTTCCACTTTTAGCACTGAACTTTGACAATGAGTTTCACCAATATCACAGGAATTTTCTGTAGAAACTACATGATTATTTTCATACAATTTATCTTTTGATTCACTTAATGAGTCTTGTATAGTTATAGTTTGTATAGCTATATCATCTTCAGAAATATCCCCATTATTCTGCTTCAAAGTTTCAGCTTTTAATCGTTCTCTTTGTATACATTTATGCTTCTCAACAATGCTATTAACAATCGATTTAGTTCCTTTAGAATGTTTTCGCAAAACATCTTGTAATTTTGTAATTACTTCTCGTAATTCCTTTGAATTTGTTATACTCTTCATCTGTAGTCTTTTAATTCTTCTTGTTGTTTTTTCCAATAATTTCAGACAATCATTTACATCACCTTTTAACCACTTAGCAGTTTCAAGTTTATTTACTTGGGAATCACTCGAATTACTATTTATGATATTTAAATCACTTTTCTTTTTTCTTTTCTGATTATTTTTTACATAGTCTAAAATCATTGTACAAAATGCAATTTTACCAAAGAGTGGTTCAGGATTGCACTTGTAGCATTTCCATTTAATGATCTGAATGTTGCGAACTTCCCCTCGTCCAAAGTTTCGACGAATACAGTTATTACAGAAAGTATTATAGCAATAATCACACCCATTTAGTTTACCTCCTTGGGCACACCATCGACAGTATTTATCACCAGTTTCATCTTGTGAAAAATGACCGTCTCCATAAAATTCTGCACAATCCTACAAGATAAAACAAATTAAATGTAAGGTCTTTAAACTATCATAAGTTGTGCATAAAAAAATTATACTACATAAAAAATAAGAGCAGTTGTGATTATTATAGTCTTGATTATCTCCAAGATTCTGAATAGCATTATCTGAAGTAAAATATATGGCAATGAATAAAGCTGTTAATAAAAAATTTTTTTTCCTGAGACAGTGCTGTGCTGCATTAGTACAGTGGTCTCCTGCAGGCATGTCATCAGTTACTATTTAACTGACATTCATTTTCGCTGTAAGTACTTTCTGATTGTGTTTAATGTTCATTTTATAAGTTATATATATATAATACATATCTGAAATTAAAATCTGGAAACTAATTTTGATGCATTCTTTAAATTGCTGATTTTATAATCATATATCTTTTCATACTATTCACAGTAATTAACAATTTAAGCTTCAGACTAAGGTGCATTTAGGGCTAGAGCCTCAAGCTGCGAACAAATTTAGACTATGTATATAAAGTGCTTAGCATCATAATACACAGCCATTTCTGAATAAACAGAAAATTTTTAAGGTGGCATCGTTTTAGGTTATATCTCATATTGTGAATACCTTCACAACGAGTTGCCATGATATTGCACTACTTCGAATAAGTAACGCTTCACCTAAGGAGAAGACTAATGTTACTTATTCTCAGATAGGTACCACCACCCAGACAGCACTGTTTCAGGACTATTTGGCCCTTCTTCAGTGAGTGGGTAGGTACCCAAGTGATGCAATGATGGCAAAAACAGTTATGAAGTATAACTCCACAATATGAGAGATGCCTGATGGTGTATGATGTATTTAGACTAAGGTGCATTTAGGGCTAGAGCCTCAAGCTGCGAACAAATTTAGACTATGTATATAAAGTGCTTAGCATCATAATACACAGCCATTTCTGAATAAACAGAAAATTTTTAAGGTGGCAACGATGCCATTTTCTTTGACCTGAAGGTTAATATTTAATGTGAATAATATACATTTTTTTTTTCCTGCTTTGCTTTTTTAATATTAATGGTGAAAGAAAGCACATCAACATATGAGAAAGTGGAGACTATTTTAAGCGGTCTTGGGGTGGAAGGCTGAATGCTACAAACTGATTAACTGCTACACACTCAATGAACAATATACAGAAATGGTTCCATTTTGTTAAGAAGCTGCTAGAAAAAAATTTTAAATAGTAGAAGCATTGGTGATAGTTCTCATGCTAAGAGGCCAAAGACAGAATTAAAATATAAACAATATATAGGAATAAAAAAAAAATTCTTCAGGGTAAGCATCAAACCAAGCTACCACAACAGCTTTTAGCTCTTCCTCATCTTTAAAATGAGTTCAAGGAAAATGAGACTTGAGATTTCTGAACAAATAAGTAGTCACCTGGGAGCAGATCTGGGCTGTACAAGGAGTGTTTAATTGTTCAAATCTACATTCATGAATTTTAGCCTGTCCAGAAGTGCACTGTCATAGAGCAGCAAAACCTGATGACCCAACTTTCCTAATCTTTTTCCTCGAATTGCAGCTTTTAATTTTAACATAAGGCTGTCATAATATTATTCTATTGTGGTTTTAGGTGCAAAGGTAATCAAGCAACAACAATCCTTTTGTGTCCCAAACAACTGAAGCCAACACTTTTCCAGCTAATGGTTAGATTAAAAACTTTTTTTTGGGGTTGGAGATCCACTGTACTTCCCCTACACGCTTTCTAATTTTGATTTGGATTTAGGATCAATCATAAAAATGTAGCCAAGTTTCATCACTAGACAATAAAAAGGATAAAAATCTATCTGGATTAGCAAAAATTAATATTGAATTCTCTTTTAATGACTCCTGCTGATGTTTGTTATGAATGGAAAGATAGAACCCATCTCACACAAATTTTGGACATTCCCAAATGCTCGTATAATATTGTTAAAATGCTTCCATGGGAAACGTTGAGTAATTTTTCATGTTCAGGCACCTTAATTCTTCTGTATTCTAAAATTTTTGATTCAATGATGGCAATCGTTTCAGAACTGACTGCTTAGATGGCCAACCAGACCTTGGATCGACCTCAACTGAGTGCCATCTACTTTTGAATTGTGCTGACTATCTTACAAAAGCAGCATAACTAGGTGCTACACCTCCAAAAACATTCAAATCATTCTTTCATAGATTCCTTTAGTATATTTGCCCTTTTTGGTTAAAAATTGGATTATTGAATGATGCTTGATTTGCTGGATATTCATTTTTCTTCTACCTACTAACATAAAAAATTAAATTTTAGAAACTGCATAAGACAGTGACATACAATTTTCTTTTTATTTTATAAGGCATTAAGCTATCAAAATAACCTATTCTATAATTTATTAATACATTTTATATACCTTGTTTTAACCACCCCTTATACTCAAAACCTATTCCAAATTGAGCTAAACACATAAACTGGATATCAGAAGTTGCCAAAGCTCACATCACTTGGTGTGGATAGTTGATTCCTTCTGTCATTGTGGAAGTTGACAGCTTAAATAAATTCAAGGAAGAACTAGATAGAGTTTTGGAGCAAATGGATGGGTGAAATGGGAAGGTTTTTTTTTTTTTTTTTTTGGCTAATACATGGTCTTAATGATATTTATCAGTGATTCACTGATGGATGCCCGAAAGCTTCCCATAGCAGTTTTCTAGGCACATTGTCTATACCTTCTCTAGATCTATAAAGGTCATCGCAAAATATTGACATTTCTCATACTTTTTTTCAAGAATTTGTCTTAGTGTTAATATATGGTCTACACATGATCTGCCTGCTGTAAAACTACATTGTTCTTCTGATCCCGGGAATTCCTTTTCCAATCGACTTCTTATAATCCTTCCCATGGTTTTCATAATGCAGTTTATTTTGCAGATACCTTTACAATTTGAACAAATTCTTTTTTCTCCTTTTTTAAAAATTGAGACCATATATCCTGAAGTCATTTCCTTTGGTATCACCAACTGATGATGTTACCAACAGCAAATTCAAAATGGGAAGCATTCAAAGAATTAATCTTGGAAGCTACTAGGCTTTTCATACCAACAAAGAAATACTGTTCAAAATTAAGGCCTAAATGGATGTCAGATGAACTAATTAGACATGTTGTTGTTGTTATTTGGTTTTTAGGAGCATTAGCAACTAAGGCCATATTGCTCTGGGGATATGCGGTAGTCATTCCCTGACCTTATCGCATCCTCCGTATTTGGTGTGGTCACTGGCTTGAACCCCGGTCTAATCAAGAGGCGTGTGCTACGCACTGCTGCTCCTGCCCACCTGGCTACAGAGGCGCCAATTAGACATGTGACAGAGAAGAAAAATGCATGGGATACATATAAATTAACAAGTGACACAGAAGCCTATGATAGATATAAGCTGGTCTGTAACCAAGTTACAAAGGAGGTTAGGCAGGCGAAGGCAGATTACGAGAAATCTTTGGCAAAGGATGCAAAGAAAAGCAAAGAGTTCTTTACTTATGTAAACTCTAGAAGGAAGGGGGATGAATCAGATTGGTCCACTTGATATCGATGGTTCAACTGTTGATGATCCTGCTCAGGTAGCTAACAAACGAAATGAATATTTGCATTGACATTCACACATGAGGAGTTATTCGGGGAGGGGAATGTCAGAGGTGTATTCAACTCTAGCAGTAAGCTAGATAATCTTGTAATAACTGAGAGTAAAGTGGAACAGAAATTGTTGAAGGTAAACACAAGAAAGGCACCTGGGGTGGATGGAATCTATCCAGTTATATTAAAGGAGGTGGCAAAGGAAGTAAGCAAACCCTTAGCCATAATTATGAGAGCTTCCCTGGACTCAGGGGAGGCACCATTGGACTGGAGATGAGCAAATGTGACCCCAATCCACAAAGGAGGATCAAAGGGAGACACAGGTAATTACAGACCTGTTAGTTTAACTTCTGTTCCAGGAAAATTAATGGAGGCACTGGTTAAAGAAGCATTGCAGGATCATCAAGACAATATTTCAGTTATAGCTCGGAAACAGCATGGGTTTGTTAAGGGGAAGTTTTGTTTGACTAATTTGATTGGATACTATGATGTAGTCACAAAGGAACTGGATGCAAAGAATAACTTTGATATTATATATTTGGATCTTAGAAAAGCCTTTGATACTGTTGCACAAGGAAGACTGCTGCACAAATGGGAGCAGTGTGGCATTGGAGGCAAATTGCTGCTATGGATAGAGGAATGGTTGAGTGGGAGAAGACAGAGAGTGGTAATCAATGGACACTGCTCTTCATAGACTAATGTTATTAGTGCAGTCCCTCAGGGTTCAGTGTTGGGTCCATTGTTGTTTTCTGTATTTATAAATGATACTGATGATGGTATATCAGGCTTAATGTCCAAGATTACAGATGATACGAAAGTTGGCAGGGTTGTTAATGACACTAATGACAGTACACTGCCGCAACAGGATCTAAAAAAGTTGAGCAAATGGGCTGAGAGGTGGAAAATGAAGTTTAACATTGGCAAATGTAAAATACTACATATGGGAAGCAGTAATCCCAGAGTAATGTATTAACTCTGGGGTACCACACTGACAGTCGTAGAGAATGAAAAGGACATGGGGGTAATTATGCAGGCAGATATGAAGTTTTCTGAGCAGTGCAGACGGTCTGCAAGAGTAGGTCATGGTGTCTTGTCAATGATATACAGGAATTTTACTAGCAGGGACAAGGAGGTGATTATCCCCTTGTATAAGGCAATGGTCAGGCCACACCTTGAGTACTGTATACAGGTCTGGAGGTCTCATTTTAAGAAGGATGTAGAGCTGTTGGAACGAGTACAGAGAAGGGCAACAAGATTAGCGAATGGAATAAAGGATTTCTCTTAAGAAGAAAGGCTTAAGTTTGCAAATACAGTGTCTGGAGACTAGGCACCTGCGAGGTGATCAGATTGAGGCAGATAAAACCTTGAAATCTTCCTCTTGCTCAGAATAATTGCTTGAGTGGGCATAAATTCAAATTGAGGAAAGACAGTTGTAGGATAGATGTGCAGAAGTTTGCCTTTAGCCAGCGGGTTGTTGATTGGTGAGACAAACTTCCATCTGTCGTTGTAGAAGTTGACAGCTTAAATGGATTGAAGGCAGAACTTGACAAACATTTGGAGCGAGTGGATGGGTGAAATAAGGGTTTTTTTTTTTTTTTTGGCTCATGCCATATAAGCTTGCTTTCTTGAATCATGTGCCTTTGCTAATGCTAATGCTATTTTCTCTCCTCGAAATACGTCATTTATTAGTTTTGTGGTTAATGTAATCACTTTTTTTTTTTTCCCTGCATATTTCATCAATTCTAAGCTAATCCCTCCTAGTCCAGGTACTTTACCATTCTTCCCTGCCTTCAGCTCTCTCTCTCTCTCTCCACCTCCTCTTCAGTAACCTTTAATTCTGTGTCCTTATGCAGATGTTAATTCTCTTGCATGTACTTTTCCCTATCTTCTCATAGTAGTTTCTTATAATATAGTAGCCATTCCTCTGTCTCTATTATCTCAAAATTTGTCTTGTGCATTTTTGATTCTTTATATCCTTTAATACTGACCAGGCTTCTGTTGATCTTCTAAACCCTAATTTACTATTTATATTTGCACACATTCTTTGCATCCCTTACTACCTTTTGCCAATACTAATACTATTTCCCAAGGGAGTCCTCTTTACCTTTCATTCCCTTTCCTGAAGGGCCAACCTTACCTGTTTATTCCCTTTCCCAATGGCTCATATTACATGTTAATTCCCTTTATTACGATGAAATAAAACAATGTCAAGAAAACATGTTTGTTTTTCACATAAAGGAGGTGGAAATATATTTTTACTTTCCACAGAAAAAGAACTGTTTGCACTAAAATGAGGAGAAAAGTAAAAATGCTAAAAATGTCAACAAAGGCTGTGAGCCCATAGAAAGGAGGCACCTCCGTAGTTAGGTGGGCAGGAGCAGCAGTGCATAGCACATGCTTCTTGATTAGACTGGGATTCGAGCCCATGACCACCAAAATACGGAAGATGCGGAAAGGTCAGGGAATGACCACTGCATATCCCTGGAGCAATATGGCCTTAGTTGCTAATGCTCCTAAAAAACCAAATAACAACATTGAGAAGATTTATGGTATTCCAGACAATTTCAGGAGTATTTTGGTGAAGCCAGACAAAAACGTATTGGTAATTCATAGGCTTTAGATGCAATATGAAAAAATAGTCAAAACTTATTTCTGTCATAATGCAATGTTTAAAAGAAACAAATATAATACTTACCTGAAATTTCATAATAAACATGTAAGCAATATCATTCATTCTTTCAGGAATATTTCATGAAAAATATATTAACAGTTTTACTGCTAACGAAAATTTGAATAAAAAAAATGGGTTGAAATCGTTAACACAAAGAAACTAGTTTCAAAAATTAGCATTAGTAGAGGCATATGATGCAAGAAAGCAAGCTTATGAGCATCGGCCCAAAAAAAAAAAAAAAAAAAACCCTTCCACTTCACCCCTCTGTTCGTTCGAAATACCTGTCCAGTTGAGCCTTAAATTTATTTAGGTTATCAACTTCCACAACAAGGGATGGAAGTCTGTTCCACCAACCAACTACCCGCTGGCTAAAGGCAAATTTCTGCACATCTATTCTACATCTGTCTGTCTTTCCTCAATTTGAATTTATGCCCTCTCAGGTGATTATTCTGAGCAATAGGAAGAATCCCATCAGAATTGAGCATGCTCAAACCATTCAAGGCTTTGTACAAATCAGATCACTTCGCCGGTGCCTAGTCTCCAGACACTGTAATTTGCAAAACTTAAGCCTTTCTTCGTAAGAGCAACCCTTCGTTCCGTTAACTAACCTTGTTGCCCTTCTCTGTACTCGTTCCAGCAGCTCTACATCCTTCTTGAAATGAGGCCTCCAGACCTGTATACAGTACTCAAGGTGAGGCCTGACCATTGCCTTATATAAGGGAATAATCACCTCCCTATCCCTGCTAGAAAAATTCCTGTATATCATTGATAAGACAGCATGAGCTACTCTTGCAGCCCGTCTGCACTGCTAAGAGAACTTCATATCTGCCTGCACAATTACCCTTAGGTCCTTTTCATTCTCTACCACCGTCAGTGTAGTACCACACAGTTGATACGTTGCTCTGGGGTTGCTGTTTCCCATATGTAGTACTTTACATTTGTCAATGTTAAACTTCATTTGCCACCTCTCAGCCCATCTGCTCAACCTTTCCAGATCCTGTTGCAGCAGCATAGCGTCAGTAGCGTCCTTAACAACCCTGCCAACCTTTGTATCGTCTGCAAACTTGGACATTAAGCTTGATATACCATCATCAATATTATTTATAAATACAGAAAACAACAATGGACCCAACATTGAACCCTGAGGGACTCCATTAATAACATTAGTCCACGATGAGCAGTGTCCATTAATTACCACTCTCTGTCTTCTGCCACTCAACCATCCCTTTATCCATAGCAACAATTTGCCACCAATGCCACACTGCTCCGATTTGTGCAGCAGTCTTCCATGTGCAACAGTATCAAAAGCCTTTCTAAGATCCAAATATATAATATCAAAGTTATTCCCTGCATCCAATTCTTTTGTGACTACATCATAGTATCTAATCAAATTGGTCAGGCAAGACCTTCCCTTAACAAAACCATGCTGTGTATGAGCTATAACTGAATTCTTGTCAAGATGATCCTGCAGTGCTTCTTTAACCAGTGCTTCCATTAATTTTCCTGGAACAGAAGTTAAAGTCACAGGTTTGACTCACAGGTTTCACACAAAATTGCACCTGCAACACATAATAAATAAATTTAACTATTATTATTTATATATATTATCTTTTAGAATGCTGTCTTAATATTTGGCTATGTTTCTATATAGGTACTGACTCATTTTTTACTGATATTTACACTAACCACCAAATACACCATTTAGCATGACATAATATAAATTCACAGGAAAAGGAGGTAAGAGAGGATTTTAAACAGTTATTTTATCCATTCAGAAAGTAAATTTTGCATTCACCTCTACACAGGATTCAAATACCAAGAGTGTTCATATTCAAAAATAAGAGAGAATTATTAAAATAACAAAAAATAATAATAAAAACAGTTAAACTAATAGCAATAAATAACAACAGATAGATAAATAAACATGTGATATTTGGAAGAGTACTGTAGCAGAGAAGAGCATGCAGCAGAGCTGCCCACTTTAAATGAAGCTATCAGGTTACAAGTTTAGAGCCCAAAAAATTTTCTGAGTTCTGAGAAACACCATTTTTAGGGTCTGTAGTCTAACGAAGGACCCTTATAATGTCACTCAGTTGTCTGTCTGTCTGTCCGTCTGTCACAGCATTGTATCTCTGGAACCACTCAAACTACTGACTTGAAATTTTGCATGGGTTTGTACATCATGTGGGCCAACATAATGCCATATTGATCATTGTTGACAAAAATTTGTCTGAGGAATGGGGGGGAGATAAAATATAGGGGGAAATGTTGACAACCTATAGCTTATTATACACTGTTGGAAAGAGCTCAACGAGTAGGTTTAAAATATAATTTCAAAATATTTTTAAAATTAAAAATGGTGGCACCAGACAGGATATGTGAGTAATTTATGTCCTTCCCCTCTATTTCCATCGCTAATGGAGCTAAAAATTTAAAAATCACACTGGATATGTGTTATTCAATGCCTATCAAGGGAAAACTATTCCGAATGAAATCATTTACTTTTTGTGTTAAAATTAAAAAAACAATTTTTTATTGCACTTCGATAGCACGCTTCTTTGTACTAAGTAACTCTCCTTTTGGTGACAAAAAGGTTGCTAAATAGTAAGTTAATAATTCTATAAAGGTCATTTATAAATTTTGCTACAAGAAGTATTTTTTAATAATTTTCAAAGCTGGAGTTATCCCGGCAAGGAGGTACTCAGAGAGTCAGTGTTGAGGCAATGGTGGTGAGGAGGCACCTGCGCAGTCTTGCATGGCCCTCACCTGCCAGTTACTTCTCCCCCCAAGACTTTAATTGCTTACTGACGAAGTTTTTTTTTTTTTTTTTTTATGAAAACCCCAAACACGTAAAGGTATCAAAACCTATAGTACTTAGTACCGTGCATGGGTTGAAGGAGAAGTATGGTGGCGGGGGGGGGGGGGGGAGGATACTGGAAACTTTGCTCTAGAGACTAAACATGGGTTTCATCACCACTTCAAGCCTCCCACCCTTTTCAACAACTGGAAAGACTGCTGACCTATAATGGGTGTACTGGCTCCTATTATAGGTCAGCACAGACTGTGCAGCATAAAAACAGTGTGGCCAGGGCACTTTTGGGTAGGGTTAGGACACATTGTAGTACCTCTGAGGAGAGAGACAGAGAGAGAGAAATTGGGCAAATTAGGGTGGATCTTATGAAATGCGGTTACCCCCAGAGGGTCATTGATAAATATAATAGAGGCGTGGAGCCTAATCATGGAACACTGTCTGTTCCAGTCGCCACAGTTTATATTCCCTACTATCCGGGCTTGTCAGATCGAATTTCAAGAATGCTACGTGACTTTCAGGCACGCTGTGGGCAACTTCCGGGCCGGAGGTTGCACACAGTGTTGTCACAGGTCAAAGACCACATTCCTGGGCCGGGGTTCGAGCCCGTCACCACCAAATACGGAAGATGCGGAAAGGTCAGGAAATGACCACCGCATCTCCCGGAGCAATATGGCCTTAGTTGCTAATGCTCCTAAAAACCAAATAACAAACAAACATTCCTGGGGATTCCAGTAGTGGGGTCGTACATGAGATCAAATGCCCGGATTGTGGGGAATGTTATGTGGGGGAAACAGGACGGCGACTAAAAGACCGTCTGGGGGAGCACATGCGAGCTATACAGACCACAGAGTTCAATAAGTCCGCCATTGCTGAGTATTATTGGGAGAAACATCATCAGGTCTTCCCTGTGAATGCTGTCATCATTGACCGGGGCATAGGTTCTGGGACCGTAAGTGGCTGGAGAGTTTGTGGATAGGCTCGTCTGAGAACAATAGTATGAATAGGGACAGGGGTGTCCGATTTCACCCCCTGCTGGAAGCTGTGGTCCTGGCAAAAGACGAGCGTTTTATATTTCCATGCTCGCGAGCCGCTTCCGGTTCTGGATCACATGGAAATATTGAGCATGCGCCTGGTCAGCCACGTGTGCTGTGAGCCTGTTACTTACGGATGTGTTGCTTAAACATCATTGTTGTTGAGAAAACAGGCGGAAGCCCCCGAAAGCTTCAGTGAATGTTTTATCGCTTTTAATTTTATTGTCTTTTAAATATTTTAAAATTTTTATCGCATATTTTATTTTGTAAATCAGTTTTTTGCATATATTATTTTACAGTGTAGTATCGTTTGGTACATTTTAGTTTTCAGTATTAAACCATTATAGTTAAACAGTTGGTGTATTTGTTTTAAATTTTGGATATGTACTCTCCCAACCTCAGAGGCCTTTTTGAAGATATTGTCAGTGTTTATGGCCATACAGTTTTGCAACACATCCGGCAGTTTCAGAAGTGCAGCATAGGAGAGGTCAAGCAGCAACAACACCTAAGATTTGCGTATCGTTGTAGAGAACATGGACTCATTCCGCATGGATTTAGGATTAAACCACCGTTTAAGGATGTGCGAATGATGAGGATTATTGCGTAGTATCAGAAGAAGGTGTTGAACACTTGGATACAGAAATTGCATGATGACTTAAGATGCAATAGGAGATTGATTGGTGTATCTTTAGGTAACATTAGTAGTAGACTATCCCCTTTACATTTAGCATGTGTCAGGACGTTAGTTCATAATAGGGTTGGTAGGATTGCACATTTATATAAGATGAGGCACATTAGCAAATTCAACACATTATTGGAAGAACAGGCAAATATGTATTGGGTTAATAAATCTAATTTTATTCAGAATCTGAGTGGTAAACCCTTAACTACAGAGCAAGAGGGGGTACTGGCTTTAGGACCTAAGTGTGCCCCCTAAACCTCCGATCACTGAGACAGCTATGGGTATCGAGAGGGCAATTCGTAAATTGCCAGAACCCACTGCTAATCGTATCCGGGTAAAGGCCTCAGCCATCCTATGTCAGTCCAGAAAGGCTACCTCTAATCTTACACGTAATCAAATGAAAGCATTAAAGGAACTCAAGCAGGATGAAGACATTGCAGTTCTTCCGGCAGATAAGGGTAGATCCACAGTAGTATTAAACAGTGATGATTATCATAAAAAAGCCCTAGATGTATTACAGGATGATAATACATACAAGATCATCCGCAGAAATCCTCTAACCGGTTTAGAACAACGTGTTAATAAGATTTGACAGCTCTGGTTAAAAACGGGTAAGATTTCTAAAGAAAAGTACTGGTCTATGCATGCAACGGGGTGTCAGCTGCCCAGGTTTTATGGGCTGCCGAAAACACATAAAGTGGGGGTCCCGTTACGACCCATTGTTTATTTTATTGACAGCCCTACCTATGCTTTGTCAAAATTCCTGGCGCAGCTGATTTCTCCTATAGTGGGACGGTCCATGTTTGTTGTTAAAGACAGGATGGATTTTGTGAACTTCGTTAAAAGTCAAAATGTAGGGGAGAATGAAATAATGGTGTCGCTAGATGTGGTGTCATTATTTACTTGTATGCCCATGGGGTGGAATGTGTAAAGGTGGCACTACAAAGAGATGATACCCTAAGTACTAGATCGCACCTAAGTGTAGAGGATATATGCTGTGGCGTAGAATTATGTCTTTGAGTACGACTTTGCTATATAAAGGAGTGATGTACAAACAGGTTCACGGCACAGCTATGGGTTCTCCTATTAGCGCCATTGTTGCAAACCTGGCAATGGAAGAGTTAGAGAATAGGGTTTTTACAAGTTTGGAGTTCCCTATGCACAAGTGGAAGAGATACGTGGATGACACGTTCACTTTGGTGCAAAAGGGGAGAGAAGAGGATGTAGTTAGTTTTCTCAATGATTTCTCTCCTTTTATACAGTTCACCTCAGAGGTAGAAGTGAATGGTTCCCTCCCATTCCTGGATGTAATGGTGAGTAGAGAAGGCTCCAGGCTTAGTACAACAGTGTTTAGGAAGCCCATGTGTAAAAGCCAGTACACCCATTATAGGTCAGCACAGACTGCGCAGCATAAAAACAGTGTGGCCAGGGCACTTTTGTGTAGGGTTAGGACACATTGTAGTACCTCTGAGGAGAGAGAGAGAGAAATTGGGCAAGTTAGGGCGGATCTTATGAAATGCGGTTACCCCCAGAGGGTCACTGATAAATATAATAGAGGCGTGGAGCCTAATCATGGAACACCGTCCGTTCCAGTCACCACAGTTTATATTCCCTACTATCCGGGCTTGTCAGATCGAATTTCAAGAATGCTACGTGACTTTCAGGCACGCTGTGTGCAACTTCCGGGCCGGAGGTTGCACACAGTGTTGTCACAGGTCAAAGACCCCATTCCTGGGGATTCCAGTAGTGGGGTCGTATATGAGATCAAATGCCCGGATTGTGGGGAATGTTATGTGGGGGAGACAGGACGGCGACTAAAAGACCGTCTGGGGGAGCACATGCGAGCTACACAGACCGCAGAGTTCAATAAGTCCACCATTGCTGAGCATTATTGGGAGAAACATCATCAGGTCTCCCCTGTTAATGCTGTCATCCTTGACCGGAGCATGGGTTCTGGGACCGTAAGTGGCTGGAGAGTTTGTGGATAGGCTCGTCTGAGAACAATAGTATGAATAGGGACAGGGGTGTTCGATTTCACGCCCTGCTGGAAGCCGTGGTCCTGGCAAAAGAAGAGCGTTTTATATTTCCACGCTCACGAGCCGCTTCCGGTTCTGGATCACATGGAAATATTGAGCATGCGCCTGGTCAGCCACGTGTGCTGTGAGCCTGTTACTTAAGGATGTGTTGCTTAAACATCATTGTTGTTGAGAAAGGAGGCGGAAGCCCCCGAAAGCTTCAGTCAATGTTTTATCGCTTTTAATTTTATTGTATTTTAAATATTTTATTATATTTAAAAATTTTTATCGCATATTTTATTTTGTAAATCAGTTTTTTTGCATATATTATTTTACAGTGTAGTATCGTTTGGTACATTTTATAGTTTTCAGTATTAAACCATAATAGTTAAACGGTTGGTGTATTTGTTTTAAATTTTGGATATGTACTCTCCCAACTTCAGAGGCCTTTTTGAAGACATCCTACAACCCAAGTGGGGAGACATTAACTATCCAAATCTATTTCCTGAATCTGAGAAAAACAGGAAGCAAAGAAAGTCATATCTAGACAAAAGCTAAGTCAAATCTTAAGCCCATTACAATTCAATACTTGCATAGAATTAGAAACACCCATCCACAAGTACAGTGAGAAACAATAAAACAAAATTAGAATACATTTCCGGAACCAAAATCATTCCAGCCCCTCCCAACTCAGGAGAAGAAACAAGGACAATTTAAGGTCTCTCCACAAAAGCAAGTGAGCACAGAATAATTCCCAAAATGACATCTTCTATTTACATAACACATTGGCCCAAACAATTGGTAAGGGACAGAAAACCAATTATTTAACAATTTATGAATAAACATCCAGAAAACAATATATATCTTAATAATACAACTACAAATCACTAGGACAAATAAATAATGACATATCACTGTGTAGCCAACATATTAACTCCACAATATCAATCCTCTAAAGTTAGAGTTATTCACAATAACTTCCAGAACATATATACTTTTTACAGCCAATCAAGAGCCAGTCAATCACCAACTCTACATTTCAGGAGATCATCCTACCAAGCATTAACAACAAAGTACAATCAGTCCTCATATAACACGTGTTTGCATTACACGAATTCAATCATAGACGATTTATAAATAGGGGAATGATATCTTATATAACACGAACCAAATTCACTTATGGACGATTCGCCTTTGTATTTACAAGAAATGGCAGTCGAACACAGAATCACCCCAACCGAACGCAACATGATAGGAATGAAGAGAAGATTCTGAAAATGTATTTATGTTTTTTATATTAGTGAAGGGGAAACACATTTTACCATAATAACGTAAAAACCAACACAATTCCAGCTATCAGTATAATCGCAAATGCAATTAGATAGAGTTTATAACAGATCCCACTAGCAGAAATGCAATTGGAAATTGTTTTTATTGTTTTATGGTAGTAACCCCTAGAAATGTGCTTTAGTAAAATGTGAGGTGTTAATAGTGTATCTCTGCCTTTACGGTATTGTTTATTCAGTTGCTACAGCTTTGTTTATGTGTATCAAGGGTGCCTCCTCGTTTTGTAATTGTGCTTTATTCCCTAAAAATGAGTAAAATACTTAAAAGGTGTAAAAAGGAGTTGTCCTGGTGAAGACACTGCAGATTCAGAGAGAAAAGCAATATCGATAAACTGAGGCGGACTGGGTCAAAAATTCTTATCCGGGAAAATTTATAGTGGCCTCATACTATGGTTTATGGCCAAAATTACAGCGGCCTCCGGCCCACCGGGGGTTTCCCCAGTAAGGCTTATGGCCAGTCCGCCTCTGTCGATAGAGAAAAAATACGAAATTGTGAAACGCTTTGAGCGAAATGAAAGACCATGTGGTATTGCATGTGCTACAGTCCTAAATGAGATAACGCCAAGAATTACAAAGAATGCAGAGAAAATAAAAACAACTTTCATAGCAGGAACAACTCAAAGTGTAATTAAAATACATTAGATTAAGACACAAAGAATTGGAAGAGATGGAACAGCTATCATCTGTTCGGAGAGAAAACCAAACAAAAAAACAAGTTTGCTTACGATAGAAGCAAAAGCAGTAGCAATATTTTATTACATAATAGTCGTAATAATATACTTACATATTTTATTACGATTATTTATTGTGTTTGGTAATGTTTTGGTTACAAATGTGTGTTCAATCTTGGGTGGTCGGCACCTAACCCTATTTTTCCCATAGGGCCTGTTGTTTATATTGCACAATTTTGCATTGCATGAGGGTTTCTAGGAACACAACTATTGTGCTATACGAGGACTGACTGTATTGTGTCACCAATAAAGAGGCCAAAACACTATGGGAAGTTCAACCCTCAACAGCCAAAACTTCAAATATTCAGATAAGGTGCAAGTGAGTCCACACAAATCCACATTCCAAAACAGGCTCAGTTCAATACATAAGTTTGCTAGACAACTAATAATTAATAATCTTTTAGGAGAAACACACAACTCCAGCTCTTGCCAGAAAATAATTCATCAAGTCACAGAGATAGTAATAGTACCACCAACCTGGATACAAAGGATTATGAAAAAAACACAAGATCAGACACACAGTAAAAGCTCCAATCCATCCAGTTCACCATAAACAAAATGAAAACCTTATTGTATATACTATTAAATCAAATGTCTTTGGCCAACAGACATTTCCACCATGATAAATCAAGTTCAACCAGGGCAGAACCAATTCATCATATCAGTTCTTTTAAACACAACTAGGTTTTTTATTGCCAATGGCCATGAGATCCAATTGAAAACAAGTTTAAGTTGTAGAATCTACAACTTAGCATTAGCATTAGTAGAGGCATTTGATGCAAGAAAGCAAGCTTATGCAGAATCAGCCAAAAAAAAAAAAAAAAAACCACTTCCACTTCACCCCTCTGTTCGTTCAAAATACCTGTCCAGCTGAGCCTTAAACTTATTTAGACTATCAACGTCCACCACAAGGGATGGAAGTCTGTTCCACCAACCAACCACCCGCTGGCTAAAGGCAAATTTCCACACGTCTATCCTACATCTGTCTTTCCTCAATTTGAATTTATGCCCTCTCAGGTGATTTTTCTGAGCTAGAGGAAGAATCCCATCAGCATTGAGCATGCTTAAACCATTCAAGGCTTTATACACCTCTATCAGATCACCTCGCTGGTGCCTAGTCTCCAGACACTGTAATTTGCAAAACTTAAGCCTTTCTTCGTAAGAGCACCCCTTTGTTCCATTCACTAATCTTGTTGCCCTTCTCTGTACTCGTTCCAGCAGCTCTACATCCTTCTTGAAATGAGGCCTCCAGACCTGTATACAGTACTCTAGGTGTGGCCTGACCATCGCCTTATACAATCACCTCCTTATCCCTGCTGGAAAAATTCCTGTATATCATTGACAATACTCCATGAGCTACTCTTGCAGCCCGTCTGCACTGCTCAGAGAACTTCATATCTGCCTGCACAACCACCCCCCAAGTCCCTTTCATTCTCTACCACTGTCAGTGTTGTACCACAGAGTTGATACGTTGCTCTGGGGTTGCTGTTTCCCATGTGTAGTACTTTACATTTGTCAATGTTAAACTTCATTTGCCACCTCTCGGACCATCTGCTCAACCTTTCCAGATCCTGTTGCAGCAGCATAGTGTCAGTAGTGTCCTTGACAACCCTGCCAACCTTTGTATCGTCTGCAAACTTGGACATTAAGCTTGATATACCATCATCAATATCATTTATAAATACAGAAAACAATAATGGACCCAACACTGAGCCCTGAGGGACTCCACTAATAACATCAGTCCACGATGAGCAGTGTCCATTGATTACCACTCTCTGTCTTCTCCCCCTCAACCACCCCTTTATCCATAGCAGCAATTTGCCTCCAATGCCACACTGCTCCAATTTGTGCAGCAGTCTTCCATGTGCAACAGTATCAAAAGCCTTTCTAAGATCCAAGTATATAATATCAAAGTTATTCCCTGCATCCAGTTCTTTTGTGACTGCATCATAGTATCCAATCAAATTGGTCAGGTAAGACTTCCCCTTAACAAAACCATGCTGTGTCCGAGCTATAACTGAAGTCTTGTCTACATGATCCTGCAGTGCTTCTTTAACCAGTGCCTCCATTAATTTTCCGGGAACAGAAGTTAAACTCACAGGTCTATAATTACTTGTGTCAGCCTTTGATCCTCCCTTGTGAATTGGGGTGACATTTGCACATCTCCAGTCCATGGGTACCTCCCCTGAGTCCAAGGAAGCTCTCATAATTATGGCTAAGGGTTTGCTTACTTCCTTTGCTGCCTCCTTTAATATAACTGGATAGATCCCATCCCCCCCCCAGGTGCCTTTCTTGTGTTTATCTTCAACAATTTCTCCTCCACTTTACTCTCAGTTATTACAAGACTCTCTAGCTTACTGCTAGAGTTGAATACACCTCTGGCATTCCCCTCGCTGAATAACTCCTCATGTGTGAATGTCGATGCAAAATATTCATTTAGTTTGTTAGCTACCTGAGCAGGGTCATCAACAGTTGACCCATCGATATCAAGTGGACCAATCTGATTCATCCCCTTCCTTCTAGAGTTTACATAAGTAAAGAACTCTTTGCTCTTTTTCTTCGCATCCCTTGGAAAGGATTTCTCGTAATCTGCCTTCGCCTGCCTAACCTCCTTTGTAACTTGGTTACAGATCAACTTGTATCTATCATAGGCTTCTGTGTCACGTGTTAATTTGTATGTATCACATGCATTTTTCTTCTCTGCTATATGCCTCATTAGTTCATCTGACATCCATTTAGGGCTAAACCTTGAACAATATTTCTTAGTTGGTATGTAAAGCCTAGTAGCTTCCAAGATAAGTTCTTTGAATGCTTCCCATTTTGAATTTGCTGTTGGTAACATCATCAGTTGGTCCCACTGTATAGAATTTAAATACTGTCTCAGTCCATCGTAGTCGCCTTTACGGAAGCAATAACCCTTCCCTTTACCCCTAATGGTAGTTACCTCTTTGAGTAAATCCCACTTCAGCACACTGTGATCACTGCCACCTAGTGGTTCATTTATCTGCAGATTCTTAATGCATGAAGAATCACTGCTGATAATCAAATCAAGAGTATTACTCCCTCTAGTTGCCTCCCGCACATGCTGATGTAGAAAACAATCATCCAATAAATCCACAAAAGCCCTGCTAGTATGTGAGTAACCAGCCCCCAAAATCCAGTCAATATCTGGGAAATTAAAATCTCCCATTATAAGACACTGATTTACTGGCCCACTCTATTTCCCTGTACAGTTCCTTATTATACTCATCAGAGTCATTAGGCCTATAGCACACTCCTACTCTCAATTTTGATCTCCCAATGTTTATGTCACACCAAACTGACTCCACACTGCACTGTCCAGCGATGTCGACTGGCTTCACTTCCTTGGTTTTTATGTGTTTCTTAACTAATAGCATAATCCCTCCCCCCCTTCCTATCCTGTCTATCCTTTCTGTAGACGTTGTACTCCCCAAATTGCAGTTCTGCATCCCTTATATTTGTGTGACACCACGTCTCTGATATCGCAACAATATCTGCCTTCGATGTTTTGAGCAATACTTCAAATTCATCAAATTTATTTACTAAACTCCTAGCATTGGTGTACACGCAAGTATACCTGCACCTGTTTCTATTCTTAGCTACCCTAACACAACCCATGTGTTTACTTGTACCGCAATGGCTCCCAGCAGTCTCTGAAATACCATGCATCTTGTTTTTCAGGCTTCTGCTCATTCTAATAGAAGCAGTGCAAGAATCTCTTTCACCTCTGCCAGTGGCTACTGTCAATCTATTGGTCTTTGTCTCCCCCCAAGCTAGCAGTTTTCCGACCCACCTAACACTGCCTCGATAGCATCAGCAAATATTCTTGCACCCTTTCTATTTAAGTGTATCCCATCCCTGTAGAAGCAATCTCTCCTGTTAACAAGTACAGTCCAGGCTGAAAAAAATTCTACCCCTTGAGCCTTGCACAATCTTTCCAGGGCCGAATTGATCGACAAGGCTCTCATCATATACTCCCTCCTATCGTGTCTGGGCAGAATTGCAGACACTTTCAAATTCAACCCTAAATCTCGGCTTTTGTTCAACAGTGACCTGTACTTGTTAAGTAATTCTGCCGGTCTCCTACTCTTAATATTATTAGTGCCAACGTGTACAACTATATCACCTTTTGTGCCCTTAAAAGATGATATTCGCTCTACAACGTCATCAACCTTTGCCCCTGGCAGACATACCCTGGTCCTGTTCCACCTATCTTTTTTACAAAGCATGTTCCCCGTTTCCCTGACAATAGAGTCACCAACAACTTTTATATTTATTGTCAGTTTACATGCACTTTCTAACAGAGCCCCAACAATTCGGTGACACAGGAACTCACTTCAGCTACAACAAGAAAACATCAACTCATCTGTCCAGTGAACCAAATCCCAGAGAAGGCAACACATCCTCTCGAAAAGATCTGGGTCAACAGCCATCCTAGCAAAAAAAAAAAAAAAAAAAACCACCTCCAATTAAACCCTGACAATTAAATCAGGACAAAAGAAGTTCAATGAATTTTATCCAATCCCAATCAGGAACCATCACTAGGTAAAGTCTATTATTTAACCTATTTACAATCAGGTCAAAATTCCGTTCACAGCTTAAACATACCTTGATCAGCCCATCACAAGCAATAAAACCTGTCAAGGATTCCAATCTGGAATCCAAAAACCGACAGTATTAGTATTTACACATGATAAACATTTCCACGATTCACACATTTTATCAACATAATTTCATTAAATACTTATAATCAAGTAGTCATCATTCCCAGAAATCACAATACTTACAGAACACATCCAGTAAAATTAACCACGGTCATTGCTAGGCATAATACACTGACTTCTGCTGAATAATTTATCAGCAAACTCTGCTAATGCCATGTAATTTTCTCTATTTTCAATAAAATGAAACATTTCACTCTGGTTATATACATTTGCAATCAATTGTAATTTATATTTAAGGTCCAAGTAAGACACACAGTCAAAGATTAGGTGCTCCACAGTTTCTGGAGCACTGCATTGACAGTTAGGAGAGTTTGAAAAGCCAAAGAGAAAAAAAGCTTAGAATTTAAGCTCCCATGATCTAGTAGTAGTGGCATGTGATATAAGAAAGCTAGTGTATGAGCTTATGCAGCATCAGCCAAAAAAAAAAAATCACACCATTCCCTCCAAATGTCTGTCCAGTTCCTCCTTAAATTTATTCAACCTATCAACTTCCACGACAGATGGAAGTTTGTTCCAGCAATTAACCACCCGTTGGCTAAAAGCAAATTTCTGCACATCTATTCTACTTCTGTCCTTTCTTAATTTGAATTTATGTCCCCTTAGGTTCGTAATCTGAACAAGTGGAAGGATCCCATCAGAATTCAGTGTGCTCAACTCATTCAAGGCCTTATACACCTCAATCAGATCACCGTGCAGGTGCCTAGTCTCCAGCCACTGCAATTTGCAGAACTTAAGCCTCTCTTGGTTAGAGGATCCCTTCATTCCCCTCACCAATCTTGTTGCCCTTCTCTGTACATGTTCAAGCAAATCTACATCCTAAAATGAGGCCTCCAGACCTGTACACAGTACTCAAGGTGTGGCCTGACCAATGCCTTATACAGAGGGACAATCACCTCCTTTTCCCTGCTAGAAAACTTCATATCTGACTGCACAATTACTCCCAGGTCTTTTTCATTTTCTACCACCTTAAGTGTAGTCCCACCACTTTGCTTATTGTAGGCTTGAAGTGGTGAAACCCATGTTTAGTCTCTAGAGCAAAGTTTCCGGCATCCCCCTCCCCCCATATTTCTCCTTCAACCCATGCATGGTACTATGTACTATAGGTTTTGATACCTTTCGTGTTTGGGGTTTTCATAAAAAAAAAAAAAGTACCACACAGTTGTTACATTTCTCTGGGGTTACTTCTACCCATATGCAGTACTTTGCATTTGTCAAGGTTAAACTTCAGCTACCACTTCTTAGCCCATCTGCCCAAATTATCTAGATCCTGTTGCAGTAGCACAATGACAAATGATAAAAATAAAATGTTTTTTTCCCACTTTCTTTAAGTGTGTTTATTGAATTCACTGTTTGGTTACTAACTAACAAGTTGCTACTCTCTTCCTGGTTATGAATGGTATGATAACACACATCAGGCAATGGGTTACTTTTAACAGCATTGGTGTTTAAAAGTTTTGAGAATAGTTCTCTCAGCAATTTCATGAAGAAATGTCTTGAATTGTGAATCTCTGGAGATGCTGCCTGAAGAATTACCTACATTTTATATTGGAAATGTATAAAATGCCTTGTTCAAATTAAAAAAATAAATATATAAATTTTCTTCACAACTTAAAATTGGATTACCCCCCACCTCCACCACTGGCCATTTTCTATACAATTTTGACACAGCAATTTTCTTGCAGCTGTAACTTAACTTGTGGTCAGAAATGGTATTTCTCTTTTTATTTTCATTCACTTATACCTTACTTTAGCATTAGCATTTTTAGAGGCATTTGATGCAAGAAAGCAAGCTTATGCAGCATCAGCCAAAAAAAAAAAATAAAGTAAAAAAAATAAATAAAAAATAACCACTTCCACTTCACCCCTCTATTCGTTCGAAATACCTGTCCAGCTGAGCCTTAAACGTATTTAGGCTATCAACTTCCACGACAAGGGATGGAAGTCTGTTCCACCTAACAACCACCCGCTGGCTAAAGGCAAATTTCCGCACATCTATCCTACATCTGTCTTTCCTCAATTTAAACTTATGCCCTCTCAGGTGATTATACTGAGCAAGAGGAAGAATCCCATCAGCATTGAGCATGCTCAAAACATTCAAGGCTTTGTACATCTCTATCAGATCACCTCGCTGGTGCCTAGTCTCCAGACACTAATTCGCAAAACTTAAGCCTTTCTTGGTAAGAGCACCCCTTTGTTCCATTCACTAATCTTGTTGCTCTTCTCTGTACTCGTTCCAGCAGCTCTACATCCTTCTTGAAATGAGGCCTCCAGGCCTGTATACAGTACTCAAGGTGCGGCCTAACCATTGCCTTATACAAGGGAATAATCACCTCCTTATCCCTGCTAGAAAAATTCCTATATAACATTGACAATACACCATGAGCTACTCTTGCAGCCCGTCTGCACTGCTTAGAAAACTTCATATCTGCCTGCACAACAACCCCTAGGTCCCTTTCATTCTCTACCACTGTCAGTATAGTACCACAGAGTTGATACGTTGGTCCCACTGTATAGAATTTAAATACTGTCTCAGTCCATCGTAGTCGCCTTTACGGAAGCAATAACCCTTCCCTTTACCCCTAATGGTAGTTACCTCTTTGAGTAAATCCCACTTCAGCACACTGTGATCACTGCCACCTAGTGGTTCATTTATCTGCAGATTCTTAATGCATGAAGAATCACTGCTGATAATCAAATCAAGAGTATTACTCCCTCTAGTTGCCTCCCGCACATGCTGATGTAGAAAACAATCATCCAATAAATCCACAAAAGCCCTGCTAGTATGTGAGTAACCAGCCCCCAAAATCCAGTCAATATCTGGGAAATTAAAATCTCCCATTATAAGACACTCTGATTTACTGGCCCACTCTATTTCCCTGTACAGTTCCTTATTATACTCATCAGAGTCATTAGGCCTATAGCACACTCCTACTCTCAATTTTGATCTCCCAATGTTTATGTCACACCAAACTGACTCCACACTGCACTGTCCAGCGATGTCGACTGGCTTCACTTCCTTGGATTTTATGTGTTTCTTAACTAATAGTATAACCCCTCCTCCCTTCCTATCCTGTCTATCCTTTCTGTAGACATTGTACTCCTCAAATTCCAGTTCTGCATTCCTTATATCTGTGTGACACCACGTCTCTGAAATCCCAACAATATCTGCCTTTGATGTTTTGAGCAATAACTCAAATTCATCAAATTTATTTACTAAACTCCTAGCATTCGTGTACACGCAAGTATACATGCACCTGCTCTTCCTCTTAGCCACTCTAACACAACCCATGTGTTTACTTGTACCCCCATGATTCCCAACAGTCTCTGTAATATCCTGCATCTTATTTTCCAGGCTGCTGCTCATTCCAATAGAAGCAGTGCAAGAATCACTTTCTCCTCTGCCAGTGGCTACTGTTAATCTATTAGTCCTTGTATCCCCCCAATCTAGCAGTTTTCCGACCCACCTAACACTGCCTCGATAGCATCAGCAAACATTCTTGCACCCTTTCTATTTAAGTGTATCCTATCCCTGTAGAAGCAGTCTCTCCTGTTAACAAGTACAGAACAGGCTGAAAAAAATTCTACCCCTTGAGCCCTGCACAATCTTTCCAGTGCTGAATTGATCGACAGGGCTCTCATCATACACTCCCTTCTATCGGGTCTGGGCAGAATTGCAGACACTTTCAAATTCAACCCTAATTCACGGCTTTTTTTCATCAGTGACCTGTACTTGTTAAGTAATTCCGCTGGTCTACTACTCTTAATATCATTAGTGTCAACTTGTACAACTATATCACCTTTTGTGCCCTTAAAATATGATATCCGCTCTACAACGTCATCAACCTTTGCCCCTGGCAGACATACCCTGGTCCTGTTCCACCTATCCTTTTTACAAAGCATGTTTCCCTGACAATAGAGTCACCAACAACTACTAGTTCCTTTGGGACCAGCGCATTCTGCCTTGACCTAAGCATTCTACTTATTTTCAAAGTTTGACCGTAATGTATTTTTATCATGATTCTGGTATAAATTTGGACACCCTGACAAAGATGAAGCTTTCTGAGTGACTGTCTCCTTAAAAAAGGTAAGCAATAGTTCCCACTGTTCAATTAATCTTGACAAATTTGTGCTGAATGAAAGTCATCTTATTCATACATTTTGGTGTCTTCATATCCTCTGTTTTAAAGATTCTGAAACTTCTGCAGCCCATTTTATTTTAGCATTTCTAAAATCTCTTGGTTTAACTGGATGAAACCCAATTTCATTGACAAACTTGTTGCAGCTTTTACTGCAGCTAAATGAATTACATAAAAAAGAAATATAGGCGACCCATTTGTTTATCTTTAAATACTGATGAAATGCCATTCTATCACCAACCATAGTAGCAGCAATATTATCCACATAGGATGCAATACAGTTTGATCAGCATTTTTAATGTTCAAATTCAGCAAACATCAACTCGCCTACATTCTAGTCAGTAAAATCACCCTCCTCCAGGTGATTCTATCAGATGCTGGGTGAAGAAGAGCAGAATAATGATGAGTAAATAATATGAATAAATACACGTCTTTGCCAACTCTGAATATTTTCCTAAATAAGAGATCAGCATGATTAGCTAGTTACAGAACGATTGTATTGTACTGTATTGTAACAAAGATGAAATAAAAAGATAATCTTTTCCACTTAAAAAAAAAAAAAAATGGTTTTGATCTGTTCTGATATGTTTTGCATGCAAAAGGATAGCTTATCATGTTTTACATGATATTATTGCTGAAATGGCATAAACTACAAAATGGAAACCTACATCCTTTTCTGATTTTAAAATATAGGAAGAGCATATCAGTATGTGCATTCTAAACCATTGAAAATAATGCTTCTTGATTTGATCACCTCTAACTGTTGTTTGTATCAGAAGTAAAAGGAAACTAACTTCATTATTTCCAAAAACAAAAACTTTAAATTAAAAATTAAATAAATCAGAATACTCGCTTTCTGCAACTATTTAAAGGAAACATTTATACGCAGAAAAAGAAAGCAGACTAAAGCCAATTTGAGAGGCAATCATATATATATGCCTGGCATACATAACAGATGGTTTTAGATTTGGTTTGCTTCAACCAGACTTTGTCTGCAAAGCGATGTTTTATCTGGTTTCCTTCAAAACATTTCACTACTGGAAAAGAACTAATGGTAAAACATCAATAAGCGCAGCTAACTTCTGAATATTATCTATAAGCATAATTATGTTGATTGTGACTTCAGTATTTGGTTGACATGCTGTTCTGGATTTTGTGCAAAGACAAGAAAACTAAGGCCACACGACATTACTATACTGTCTGTAAATTAAAATCATATAAAGACATGGTTTGTAAATATTACAAAGAATTCAAAAATGCTGACAGGTGTATCTTTCTATTCAAAAATAAAGTTGCCCTACAGTCACTTTCACCAACTCACCGAATCTAATTCAAATAACTCTATTTCAAAACTTCTTCAAATATATATACTAATGCAACGTTTCCCAAACTGGTGTCCACGGACCACTGGGTGTCCACAGACTAGTTCCAGGGGGTCCGTGAAACGGATCCTCTGGAACTGGTGAAATTATTCGTTCTATGTATAGCAAACTGATGATAAATAAAGTTATTATTATATATTTATGTAAAAATAAGAATAAAGTTCAGTTGTTTTAAACATGTATGCTTATGTATATATAGGGGTCCGCAAACTTTTTTGATTTTTGAAGGGGTCTGAATATTTTTTTTTTTTTTTTTTTTTTTTGATTTTTGAAAGGGTCCGTAGATCTCAATAGTTTGGGAACAACTGTACTAATGAATGACATGCTTACATGACAAACCAAAACTCCAAGATCATGATGTCGGTGTGCATTATTTTTCATATGATGGTTAATTTGTTTTCCACAAGCAGTACATTTAACAATCAAATTTCGAATATCCTCATCTATAAAAAAAAAAAAAAAGTGTCAACATTATAATATTTGAACAGACTAAGTAACACAAAGCAAGGAAATATGTGTGTTTGAATTTAAATCATAAAAAAAATAAATAAATAAAAAATTAATGTTTAAGTAAACACAAAAATCACATGCCTTCAAGGACAAAAGCCTAAAACTAAACTAGGAAATAGATCCAAAGCTCCCCTGGACCAAAGAGATAAAAAAAACTGGGTGATAAGTCTAATATATAAAATTAAGCTATTTTTATAAATGTTTGAAATACTGTATTATCAGAACCAAGGGACAAGGAGATTGACAATCTCATAAGTAAACTAATTCAGGTTATTTTGGTTTGGTTTTTTTTTTAGGAGCATTAGCAACTAAGGCCATATTGCTCTGGGAATATGCGGTGGTCATTCCCTGACCTTTCCGCATTCTCCGTATTTGGTGGTGACAGGCTCGAACCCCGGTCTAATCGAGAAGCGCGTGCTATGCACTGCTGCTCCTTCCCACCTGGCTACGGAGGCGCCTGTAAACTAATTCAGATTAGTGGCAATAGCAGAAGGTTATGCACATCTTCTCTGTGAGTATTTACATGCAACCCTTACTTACCATATTCATAGAAAGAAGAAATTGGCATTCAAAATTCAAATCACTAGTAAAGGTCACAAAGGAAAGCTAGCTACTGGTATGCAAAACTTAAGGACCAGTCATGTAGCTTTTCATAGGAGTGGCCTGGATATGGGAAAAGCATACCAAAGGAACTGCGAGAGATACAGAAATGATGAAGGAAACAACACTGAAACAACAACGGAAACAAAACAGTACAGAGGGACTTTATTCAAAAATGGCAACATAGCACTGGCTACTGCTATGATACAGATGCATCACAGCCAAAGATGGAACAAAGGGAAGAGGTGGTCCTCAGTAGGAGATATGGCCACCCCTAATGTCGATGCAAGCTTTGCACTGCCTGTCCATACTTAGAACAATGTTGTTGATAAGTTCTTGCGGTAAAATCGTCCATTCCTCTGTCAGCGCCATCTTCAGCTGGTGAACATTTTCTGGTGACCGTGGACGTGCTGCTAGGTGTCTCCCCAGAGCGTCCCATATGTATTCAATGGGATTTAGATCGGTAGAACGGGCAGGCCAATCCATATGAACAATGTCTTCACTTTCCAAAAGCATATCAACAGCTGCAGTGTGATGGGGTGTGGCATTATCATCCATAAACACGAACTCATGGCCAATGGCACCTCGGAACAGATGCACATGGGGAAGGATTACCTCAGTACAGTAGCATGCACCAGTTACAGTACCACCTTCCAGTATTTGGAGTTGTGTACATCCATCCAAGATAATGCCTCCCCAGACGAGAACACCTCGACCTTCATATCGATCCCTTTCAGTGATGTTTGCGGGGTGATACCGTGTGCCAACCTCTTGCCAGATTAGCTGACATCCAGAATCACTGCCAAGACTGAATCTATTCTCATCAGTAAAGAGTACCTTACCTCACTGCGCTGCTATCCAGTCCTTGTGTTCGATGCACCACTGTAAACGGTGTCTCCGATGAGCAGGTGTTAAAGGGACACAAGTGTACTGGCCATCAGGCAAACAGTCCACCTATGTGGAGTCACCAGGCCACAGTAAATCGTGATATCCTGTGTCCTGTGCAGCTAGTTTGCAGTGGATCCCGCTGTCTGGTGTCAGTCCCTCTTGGCCTGTAGGAGTATATAGTGGTCATCATTGGGCGTTGCTTTTCGTGGATGACCACCACTGGTCATTCAAAACAGGTGTACCTGTTGTTCTGAAGGCCGACCATGCACGTAAGACGATACCGAACTTTGCAGCCACACTCCTTGCACTTCGACCTTCCCAATTATTCGACCCCCAGGTAAAGTCATTCAGATGTTGTCTACTGGCCATTTCTTGTCTGTAGCACTGAATGAAACCAATCGAACATCTGGTTTCGATTCATCACGATTCAAATTTTTGTGTGTGCACCAGCTTTCTACTGAATGGCCAGTCATGCAAATCACCACAGGCTGTTTCGTTTGATTTTGTCGTTGTAACCGTTAGAAATAGTGTTGGTCTTTAGGTTTTGCACGCCAGTGTATAAGGAATGTATCAGAGAAGAACAATAGTAACTGAATAAAAATTTTATTTACGTATACAGGAATTCTAGGGATATTGTAAAAAAAGAATTTGGACTTCTGGTTAGGTCTCAACTAACAGGGATACTGAAGAGCTGATTGAGGTGTGCTGCCAACTGGCGATGTATCACAGGCATAATCTTTACATCATTTGGATGATATAAAGAGAATGATGAAACTTTCTTTGTGCAACTTGAATGGGTAAGCATTCAAGTTTAATATACTTCTTACACAACAGAAACTGTAGAACATCACAAGTGGGATAAGACTTTCTGAAAGAAGAGTACTACAAAAGAAAGATGTCAAAATGGATTATGACAGCTGAAAAGTTTGAGAAAAATAAAAAAGAACAGAACAGTCAAAAAAGTGAAGTAAGCAGGTTATGCAGTGGAAGTAAGAAAACAGGTTATCAATAAGCTAATAATTTGCTCAGTAATAGCATTAGTAATGGTAAACGATGCAAGAAAGCAAGCAAGAAGCCAGTATTACCAAGCTTCCTGAAGAAACTGCCAACGAGATCCATTTCAGGACTGCCGCAATCCTCCGCAGCACTCAAAAAACTTACTCAAACCTTAACCATCGTCAACATGCTGCCCTATCATCTATAAGAAAAGACAACTCCATCGTCGTACTTCCTGCTGATAAAGGGCGCCGGACCACTGTATTAGAGCGATCAACCTACCGAGAGAAAGCCCTGACCCTACTACTAGACCCAAACGTATATGAACCTCTATCTGATTCACCCATTAAGGTCTTGAAACGTCGAGACACATGTCAATAAACTCGTCCACACATGGTTTAAAGATAAGAAGATCTCGACTACAACTCAGCGTCTTCTACATGCTACTGGCTGCCAACTACCGCAATTCTATGGATTACCAAAGATCCACAAACCGGGTATTCCTCTCAGACCAATAGTGTCGTGCTGCAGTGCCCCAACGTATGAACTGTCCAAGCATATCGTGCGCCTCCTCTCACCTCTTGTAGGAAATACCTTACACACCATTAAAAATAGCAGTGAATTCATCCACCTCATTAAGGACCTTTCAATCCCTGACAACACCGTCATGGCATCATTTGATGTGATTTCTTTATTCACTTCAATTCCCGTCCAACAGGCTGTGCACTGCGCCAGAAGGCTCCTTGAGAACGACTTAAGCCTCCAATCCAGGACATCACTATCCACTGATGACATCTGTACCGCCCTCAACATATCAGCATCTTCACTTTTGAGGATTCAGTCTATCAGCAGGTACATGGCACTGCTGTGGGTGCCCCTGTTAGTTCCGTAGTAGCCAACATCGCCATGGAAGATCTGGAGGAGCAGATACACCGGAACCCACCTACACCTATTACAACATGGTGTAGGTAGGTTGACGATATTTTTACTGTAATATCACGTGGCTCTGAAACAGCACTACTGGAATACCTCAACTCCCTATCTAATTTCATCATGTTTACTATAGAGTTAGAGGTCAACGATGCGCTCCTGTTCCTGGATGTCCTAGTGCATCGCGTAGGCCCACATCTAGAGACTTCAGTATACCGCAAATGTATGTGGTGCGGTCAATTCACTAACTACAGATCCGGCCACGCACCAAGTCATCTCAATAGCATTGCCCGCACCCTATTCTCCAGGGCTTAGAGCCATTCCAGCACTGATACAATTAGGAGTAACGAGATCTCCTGTGTGAAGGCGGACCTAACCAAATGTGGTTATCCATCCCATGTGCTAGGCAGGTGCCTATTACAGGCACAAGAACTCACATCCCACCCAAGACCACCGAACCAAGACAGTATATCATCCGCCTACATTCCCTATTATCCATACGTGTCAGGACGGATCTCGAAGGTCCTTAGAAATTACGACATCAAATGCGTGCAGTTACCCTGCAGGAACCTACGTTTGCTTGTCTCCAGTGTGAAGACCCTGTCACACCTGTCTTACGCAGCAATGTAGTATATCGCATCACCTGTAGAGATTGTGACAGTTGCTACATAGGAGAAACATTAAGGCGTCTCCAAGATCGGCTTATAGAACATGACAGAGCAATCCAGCTTGCCGAAACTGACCAGTCCGCGGTCGCGGAACATTTTTGGGCCACCAACCACGATCTTGATCCCAAACGTGACTTTGAAATAGTAGACACTCACGACACTTTCGCCACCACCTATGGCTAGAGTCACTTAACATATTAAACAATCCAAAGGCAATAAACCGCCACAAAGGCATACGTCTACACCCCATTCTAGAGACAACCGTTTTAATGCTAGATGATCAGTGGAGTAAAAGCAGCGCATGTCCATGCAACAACAATGGCACATGATTAACGTGCCTCACTCAGAGCTCATTGCACTTATCCGTTGTATTTTTGTATTTGAATTTCAGTTGATGAAGAGACAAGCCAGTCTCGAAAGCTACTGCCTGTTAGTATATATTTGTATTTTTACATTAAACTGGATTTATAACTTATACGTGTATGTTATTTCAACCATGGATCCCAGTAAACCAGGCCCATTCGTTACCAAGCATATACAGCATCAGACAAAAAAAAAAATTCCCATTTGACCTACCCATTCCCTCCATTAATTTGTCAATTTATTCCTGGAATTTATCGAAGTTATCCACTTCTACAAAAACAGAAGTGTTTTCCAGCCACTCAACCACCCACTGGCTAAAGGAAATCTTCCATATATCTATTCTGCAACCATCCTTCCTTAATTTGAATTTGTGCCCTTCATGTGCATAGTCAGAGCAAGAAGAATCCCATCAGCATCGAGCTTGCTCAATTCATTCAACGCTTTAAGCAACTCTATCAAATCGCCTTACAGGTGCTGCAAATATAACGGAACCTCTTTGTTCCCCTCACCAGTCTTGTTACCCTTCTCTGTACTCATTCCAACAGCTCTGCATCTTTGCTAAAATGAGGCCTCCAGACCTATATGCAGTACTCAAGATGTGGTCTGACTACTGCCTTATACAATGAGTTAATCACGTACTTATCACTGCTAGAAAAATTTCTGCATATCACTGACAAAACCCCCATGAGCTGTCCTGGCAGCCTGTTTGCACTGCACAGAGAACTTCATATCTGACTGCACTGTTTATCCCCAGTTCTTTTATCATTTTCCACTACCCTGAGTGTAGCACCACACAGTTGGTAAGTTACTCTGGGGTTACTTCTACCCATATGCAGTACTTTGCACTTGTCAATATTACTATTAATTGTCATTATTATATAATTGTCATTCCTCAGTCCATCTGCCTAACTTTTCTAGATCCTGTTGCAGTAACATACCATCATTACTGCCATTAACCATCCTTACCACCTCTGCATTATCTGCAGGTTTTAAGTATTTTATTTATATAAAATTTATAACTGTTAGTTACTTCCCACATTATGCTTTCATACAAGATTTAGATAATTAAAAAAAAAAAGCATATGGTCACAAAAATTCTAATTATTATTTTAGTGGTATCGGATCTTGTCACTCATACTCGTGTGTATTTAGATTGTAGAGTATGTGTGTTTTGAGCCAATTTACACATTATGAGGCTGAAAAACCTGGAAGAACACACAGGAGAAAATCCCCATTCCCGCTACCTGAGACTACTGAAAGTAACTTTAGAAATTCTAAGTCATCAACAAAAGTTGAATCTGCATTTCAGCAAATGAATGGCAGATGCCAATGCATCATGCTAACTATGCTGACATGGAGGAAAACATAGAGGCAGACCAAAAATTTTGATGTTACTCAGAGACCATAAATATTCATAGATAAATAGCGGTGCCTCCATAGTCAGGTGGGAAGGAGCAGCAGTGCGTAGCACACACTTCTTGATTAGACCGGGGTTCGAACCCGTGAGCCACCAAATACGGAGGATGCGGAAAGGTCAGAGAATGACCACCGCATATCCAGGAGCAATATGGCCTTAGTTGCTAATGCTCCTAAAAACCAAATAACAATAACAATAGATGAATAGCCAATAAACTGGAATATTTGAAAATCTGGCACTACAATGGTTCAGTGGATGCTGGACTTCTACTGTAATGAGCAAGTATTTAGTGATACCTGCAGGTGGTGCTATTAAATCCTACATAATCTCTGTACTGAATCCACTGAAGGTTCAGTCCTTCAACACTTTTTTTGGAAAGGTCTCAGTTTGTATTCTATTTAAAAGATTGGGCAAATTCTTAAAGGCCTATTCAATCAGGACAATTTGTGTATCATGTAATGGTTAAGGGGACACTAAAAGTTTCTTTCAATTCTGTATGACAGCTCTTGTGATGGTACAGAACTCTGTTCAGTTGGCAAATGTGGTGGGGGTGGCAGTATTGCATGTTGTATGACTAGCCTCTTAGCTTAGCTACCAGGGAGTAGTTATCACACAAACACAATGAGTAGCTGCAAACTAGTACCTGCCCTTAGTGATGAGAAGGAAGGCCATTCCTGCTCATCACTAAGAACAATCATCACTATCATTCCTGTACTTTCCTTCCATATGTCCCCCCTTCCCTGGCAAGCTCAACAAAAGGGGGAGGAGGACACATGGAAGGAAAGTACAGTAATGATAGTGAGGCAGGAGCTTGGTCCTCTATACACAAGTAAAGGGTCTGTTACGGGTTCTGGCAAGGCGACATATCCTTAGCTGCTGAGCTCTATAGGTGATTCCCAGACAATATAATCCCACACTGAGGAAGAGTACCCAAGTTCCAGGAGTATTTCTACCCTAAGGAGTTAGGATTAGCTGTATGTCTCTGGATGAAAGATCCCATACTGGGGTTAGCTCCAGCATCTACAGAAAATCCAGTCCCTAGATCTTCTGCAGGGTAGTAGAGAATTAGCAGAAGTGGCCTATTGGTAGTGATCTCACACTGGGTCAGGCATGCCACTGGTCTCAGCTGAAAATCCTACCCCAAGGGATTTGCAAGTTTGCTCCACGTGAAGCTTTCCCATGCTGGGATGGCTGGAATCTCAGTGTCAGCACAATTCTAACCAGGCAGTGCAGGGGTTAGTGATCAAGCCTTGGGATAATCCCACACTGGTTGTAAGGGGCTGCAGTGTCAGCAGGATTCATACAAGGGGAGCTAGCAACTACATGACCCCATAAAGGGCTTGAAGAAACAGCAGTAGAATTCTGCAATTTTGGTTTTTAGGAGCATTAGCAACTAAGGCCATATTGCTCCGGGATATGCGATGGTCATTCCCTGACCTTTCCGCATCCTCCGTATTTGGTGGTGACGGGCTTGAACCCCAGTCTAATCAAGAAGTGTGTGCTGTGCACTGCTGCTCCTTCCCACATGGCTACGGAGGTGCCTCCTATCCTGGGTAAATCAGGATTGGCAGAAAATTGCACAGTTAAAAGATCCTATACTGGGGTGCAAGAATCCTGGTGTCAGCAAGTAGCCTACCCTATAAAGAGGGTTTGGAAACTGGCTGAAGATCCCATACTACACATTACACCAGTGACAGCAATGGTGGTGTGCTGTATGACTGTGAGGGGTGGTTGAGCAGCGAGGGAAAGTGGGATGGGTCAGTGGAGAGAATAGAAGATAAGAATGCAGACTGGTGTGACTTACAGCAAAGGCTGCTTGTGCAGTCTGAGAAGTGGTTGTATGTCACTAGGTAAGTCAAGAAGAGGTACTCTTCATCTCTTGGAAGATTTCTCATTTAGGTGAGGAGTATGCTTCTAGGCTGATGATAGTTGTCACACCATTAGAGTACATGGGTCCAATCTCCAAACTCCCCACATGCAACAAGCCAGAGAGAGAAAATGGAACTTGCCATTGAAGAAGCCATGTCCAATAATGAGCAATATAGCACAGTCTTGGTGTAAGCCAGGGTTTATTCTTGAGGTTCACTGTAGTCACATTTTAGATAAACTTCCTAGAGGAAGCTCGCTCCTTTTAGTGTAGTGTCTCACCTCTCCTGCCACATGCAATACAGCTTGGCCAGAATGCCTTTCTTCTCTCATCTGACACTGTTAGCTAAACCAATGGTTATCCTTGAAATCTGCACCGGGATGCCTTTTCTGGGACAGCAGGCAAGTTCTCTGTAAATAACTTGGAAGTTGACTGTAGACTGAGGAAAGCATGCCAGCAATGACCTCTCCTGGGCTTTGGTGATCCCTAATAAGAAAAAGTCACTGCAGAGTTTCCAGTTGACATCTGCAGTTAATGCAATCAACTCTCTTAAACCACATACCTGCCTCAGTATGTAGTGATGGAAATAATGACATCAGTATAGAGGACTGCAAGAGATTTTCTTTTGAGGCCCCAGTCAGTCCTGGCAGTCCTAGATATGAGTCCAATGTAGTTTTTTCTGCTTGGTATATTTGATTTGCGGTAGAAATGTCAGTTCGTCATCTCAGTAACTCCAACGTATTTCCATTGTGTTGGATGACTGATGCACTGGCATGTAAGATTCACAGCAGGTGTTCTAGTTGTGCTACTTTTCCACAGATATATATATATATGAAGGTTATGAGCTAGAAACCATTCTTGAAAGTAATCAAGAACACTGTTCAAGGCACACACAAGACTCTGCACCAACAAGGATATTTTAATTTCAAGGATACTATCACCAGCGAAGGCACTATGTCCATCACATCCAGTTGTTGGTGAGCCACTCAATCCAGATGATGTTCCGTAAGAATGGCCCCAGGACAAAATCTTGAGTACAGTCTCTGGAAACCAGTTTGGTCAGGATCCTGTATCTAGCACATATGATGATAGTATACTTGGTCAGATAACTATGCATGAGCTTACAGATGTTGGAAGGAGTCATCATCTGACAAGAACACTTGAGGCCCCACCAAATGGTGTTGAAGGTTCCCTCAAAATTCATAGTGATGGCTAGTAGGTATTTGTCTAGGACTTGAGTCAGAATAGAGAACTTGTGGAGGACATTCTCAGTAGAGTGGCCCTGCTTGAACCAGTAACATGCCAGTCTGAGGAGAAGCTAGCTTAAATAGTGTATGGAGGCTCAGAAGAGAATAAGCTGCTCAAGAAGCTTACCCAGGACTGGGAGTATACTTTAGAGCTGGTTAGGGGTTTATCAGAGCTCTTAGAGAAGAGCTTCAAGACAGCTGATTTCCAGAGATCAGAGAAAACTGCTTTAGCAAGGCAAGCATTAAAATGGCAACGCATCATATCAGGGTGCAGCTCCCATAACTTTTTGATTATCTCAACTTTCATCTTTCGTCTTGGCCACAGCAGCTTTCAGTTCATCAGCAGTAATGGGTGGCTCCAGCTCACTGGGTGCATAGTTCAAGCTCCTGGCAACAATTCCTCTTAAAACATTAGGCTCAGCTATGTCAGTGAGAAAGAGTAATTCAGAGGCTTTCCATAGAATCCTTCCAGCTGAAGGTTTTATTTCAATCTATCCCTGGCATTAATAATATCTCGATTGAGCAATTTTTTTTATAAACAATTTTATAAATGATTCTGTAAGAGTCAGAGTTACTTTGTGTTGCAACCATATTACACCAAGATTTGCATTAACAGTCAGTAATAAGCCAATGTCAGTTAGGGTTAGTTAGTTAGTTATTTGGTTTTTAGGAGCATTAGCAACTAAGGCCATATTGCTCCGGTATATATGCAATGGTCATTCTCTGACCTTTCCGCATCCTCCGTATTTGGCAGTGACGGGCTCGAACCCCGGTCTAATCAAGAAGCGTGTGCTACGCACTGCTGCTCCTTCCCACCTGACTACGGAGGCACCGTCGGTTAGGGTAGTAACTAGATGACATCAGGCAGAGGTCAGCTAGCTGCTACTATAGTTGACATGCCAAAAACTCCCCCAAACAAAACAAAACTTCAACATATTTTCATTATTATGTGGATATCATTTAATCTTACAACATAAAACATACAAAGTTTTATTTATTTATTTTATTTTTTGTTTTGCTTGGGGACTTTGTGTCTGTCAACTAGCTTGGTCATAGTGAGTCAATTCATATGCTTGTGCCTGGCAACTTTTGAAAAAAGCTCAAGATCAAGCAGATGAAGGCATGAGGGAGATTTTTCAGAAAAAAGGAAGAATGCAGATTCTTTATAATACAGACTTTGGACTTGAAATTATATTTCACTGATAACATATGCATTTTATATTTAAATACTGTTTATAGGATTCTTTATCAGTACAGTTTGCAGACTTTATGAAGAGAGTAAAGCAGGGTTATTATTATAAACAAAACTTTTCTGAAGAGGGTAAAGCCTGCAAAAAATGACCCTGCTGTCCAGACTTGGCTGATACTCAGCATTGCTATAAAGAATTGCTAAAATGTGAAACATGACTTTCGATAATCGGTTATATTTTGAGCTTCCTTGTGCACTTGTCAGTTCTCCAATCACAGGTCACTAAACATAAATTCTTTTTTTCTCATTACAGCATTTGGTAGCTTTTCACACTGAAATTGACAGAACTGATACTGAGAAGTACTAGAAACTTGAACACAAAAAATTTCAAATTTGAACATGATGAACTGCTGGTTAATGAAATTTGTGCTATCTGAGCATTTATAAGATCATAATTTTGTTCAATGGGAACTTGCATATCACACAGTCCCATTCAGTAACAAAGTACCTCTTCATTAAAAAAAGAGAACAGAATCTTCATTTTTTAGATTCTCCACAATATTGGCAATAGAAATATCTGCAGCCAAGTTAGAATAGTTCTTCTAATTCAATCTAGTTAAGTAACCTACTTCCAAAATGGAAGTTAAAAGAGTTAACAACTACTGGTGTAACAAATTTAAGCACATTCTTCAACACTTCAAGGAGTAATGACCTTAATAAATGGATATGAGGTGTGATGGATTGAAAAGCTATGTTTTGATTTACAAATAATGGCATTAACATTTAGAGGAAACAAGCAAATTACTTTATTTAGGCCAGAGGAGAGGTACCTGAAACTGAGTATGTTACATACCTAGAATTATTAGCTTGCTTGGCCTGTTTAGAATTGTTTTCACCAGAAGTTTGAAACTCAGATGTTTTTTTTCTTGAGGAGAAAATTAACATTAATTTAACAAATAGATATTTATTGTATACCCAGTATAAAATGAAATATAAGTACAATTTCAGTTCAGTAGCTTTCGGAACTCGTGTCCCTTTATCAACTGACAAATTTGAATACATTACAAGCAAAGTGTGGCACGTTACTCATTCGTCATTGTTGTAGCACGGACGTGTGCTGCCTTGCGCCAGTGATCATCCATCAATAAAACGGTTGTCTCCAGGATTGGATGTATACGCATGCCTTTCTGGCGATTTAATGCCTTAGGGTTGTTTATTATGTTTAGTGACTCTAGCCATAGGCGGTGGCGAAAGTGTCGCACGTGGTCCACTATCTCAAAGTCGCGCTTGGGGTCAAGATCGTGGTTGGTAGCCCAAAAATGTTCTGCAAGCGCGGACTGGTCAGTTTCGGCAAGCCGGATTGCTCTGTCGTGTTCCGTGAGGCGATCCTGGAGACGTCTCGATGTCTCACCTACGTAGCAACTGTTACAGGCCCTACAGGTGATACGGTACACTACATTGCTGCGTAAGACAGGTGTGACAGGGGTCTTCACACTGGAGACAAGTGAACGTAGGTTCCTACCTGGTAATTGCACACATTTGATGTTGTAACTTCTCAGGATCTTCGAGATACGTCCTGACACTCCTGGATAGTACGGAATGTAGGCGGATGATATGCCGACTTGCTTCGGAGGTCTTGGGTTGGAAGTAAGTTCTTGTGCCTGTAACAAGCATCTGTTTAGTACATGGGATGGATAACCGCATCTGGTTAGGTCCGCCTTCACACGGGAGATCTCATTACGTCTAATTGTGTCGGTGCTGGAATGGCTCCAGGCCCTGGAGAACAGGGTGCGGGCAGTGCTATTGAGATGGCTTGGAGCGTGGCCGGACCCGTAGTTGGTGAATTGACCGCACCACATGGGTTTGCGGTATACTGAGGTCTCTAGATGTGGGCCTACGCGATGCACTAGCATGTCCAGAAACGGGAGCGAACCGTCCACCTCTGATTCTACGGTAAACTTGATGAAATTGGATAGAGAGTTGAGGTATTCTAGTAGTACCGTTTCAGTACTCCAGGCCCATTTGTCACTAACATTAATTTGTTTTCTTTAAAACCTTTTTCTGAATCACAAACTGGATTTGTACATGAAACAGAGCCACTTATCATTAGTGATTACATGCATTTTTTAAATTTAACTCCGAGGAGTGCCAACATGACTTTTTTCTTGCCACCTTCTAACTTCTTTAAATAAATTTGCAAGAAGCTGCCACTGTTCTATCAGTCTAGTTAGATATTTACTCAAAGACAGTCAACATGAGAACACATGCTTCAAAATCATATTTACTTCAGTGGCATGCATGAATGGAAACTCTAAGTCTATCCTGCCTTTCAATACTTCCTTCAAGGTAGTAATAAATGTTCAAAAAATTCATCCACTATCATAAAAAGGTAAGCAGCCCCTCTTTTCAGCACACATATTAATTAGATAACAAGGACACTATTTCAGTCCACATGTTTAATCTCCTATTTTAATACCCTCATTAACTCTTTTCACATCCTGTTGATAGGGGTATTATCAACATTAAATGCTAGATACTTTTTTAAAGAGATCCCTCATGCTTTCAGGTTGTTCAGAAGAAAACAACTAATCATAAACTTTTCACACTTTATACAATACGATAAATAATTTTAATAAATGAGCATCATGTTACAAATCCTTTACCAGGTTCTTGTTCACATGTATAATGAGTCAGAAAAGGATTACATAAAATTTGTAATCCTTGTTCTGACTCATCATGCACGTGAACAAGGACATGGTAAACAGTTTATAACATGATGCCCGTTTGTTAAAATTATATATCTTGATGTATAAAATGCTTGAACAGTATTTCATGATAGATAACACCCATGAAGAAAAAAAACATCCCAATGAAAGACATGACCGTATCCCCTGAGTCCAAGCAAGCTCTCATAATTATGACTAAGGGTTTGCTTACTTCCTTTGCTGCCTCCTTTAATATAACTGGATAGATCCCATCCACCCCAGGTGCCTTTCTTGTCTTTATCTTCAACAATTTCCCCTCCACTTTACTCTCAGTTATTACAAGATTCTCTAGCTCACTGCCAGTGTTTACTTCATCTATGGCATTCCCCTTCCTGAGAGTAGTAATCAATGGACACTGCTCATCGTGGACTAATGTTATTAGTGGAGTCCCTCAGGGCTCAGTGTTGGGTCCATTATTGTTTTCTGTATTCATAAATGATATTGATGATGGTATATCACACTTAATGTCGAAGTTTGCAGACGATACAAAGGTAGGCAGGGTTGTCAAGGACACTACTGACACTATGCTGCTGCAACAGGATCTGGAAAGGTTGAGCAGATGGGCTGAGAGGTGGCAAATGAAGTTTAACATTGACAAATGTAAAGTACTACATATGGGAAACAGCAACCCCAGAGCAACGTATCAACTCTGTGGTATTACACTGACAGTGGTAGAGAATGAAAGGGACCTGGGGGTGGTTGTGCAGGCAGATATGAAGTTCTCTGAGCAGTGCAGACGGGCTGCAAGAGTAGCTCATGGTGTATTGTCAATGATATATAGGAATTTTTCTAGCAGGGATAAGGAGGTGATTATTCCCTTGTATAAGCAATGGTCAGGCCACACCTAGAGTACTGTATACAGGTCTGGAGGCCTCATTTCAAGAGGGATGTAGAGCTGCTGGAACGAGTACAGAGAAGGGCAACAAGATTAGTGAATGGAACAAAGGGGTGCTCTTACGAAGAAAGGCTTAAGATTTGCAAATTACAGTGTCTGGAGACTAGGCACCAGTGAGGTGATCTGATAGAGGTGTATAAAGCATTGAATGGTTTGAGCATGCTCAATGCTGATGGGATTCTTCCTCTCGCTCAGAATAATCACCTGAGAGGGCATAAATTCAAATTGAGGAAAGACAGATGTAGGATAGACGTGCGGAAATTTGCCTTTAGCCAGCGAGTGGTTGGTTGGTGGAACAGACTTCCATCCCTTGTTGTGGAAGTTGATAGCCTAAATAAGTTTAAGGCTCAGCTGGACAGGTATTTTGAACGAACAGAGAGGTGAAGTGGGAGTTGTTTTTTTTTTTTTTTTTTTTTTTTTTTTGGCTGATGCTGCATAAGCTTGCTTTCTTGCATCAAATGCCTCTACTAATGCTAATGCTAATGTGTGAATGTCGATGCAAAATATTCATTTAGTTTGTTAGCTACCTGAGCAGGGTCATCAACAGTTGACCCATCGATATCAAGTGGACCAATCTGATTCATCCCCTTCCTTCTAGAGTTTACATAAGTAAAGAACTCTTTGCTCTTTTTCTTTGCATCCCTTGCCAAAGATTTCTCGAAATCGGCCTTCGCCTGTCTATCCTCCTTTGTAACTTGGTTACAGATCAACTTGTATCTATCATAGGCTTCTGTGTCACGTGTTAATTTGTATGTATCCCATGCATTTTTCTTCTTTGCCATATGTCTCATTAGTTCATCTGACATCCATTTAGGCCTAAACCTTGAACAATATTTCTTAGTTGGTATGTAATGCCTAGTAGCTTCCAAGGTAAGTTCTTTGAATGCTTCCCATTTTGAATTTGCTGTTGGTAACATCATCAGTTGGTCCCACTGTATAGAATTTAAATAGTCTCAGTCCATCATAGTTGCCTTTACGAAAGCAATAACTCTTCCCTTTACCCCTAATGGTAGTTACCTCTCTGAGTAAATCCCACTTCAGCACACTGTGATCACTGCCACCTAGTGGTTCATTTATCTGCAGATTCTTAATGCATGAAGAATCACTACTGATAATCAAATCAAGAGTATTAATCCCTCTAGTTGCCTCCTGAACATGCTGATGTAGAAAACAATCATCCAATAAATCCACAAAAGCCTTGCTAGTGTGTGAGTGACCAGCCTCCAAATTCCAGTCAATATCTGGGAAATTAAAATCCCCCATTATAAGACTCTCTGATTTACTGGCCCTCTCTATTTCCCTGTACAGTTTCTTATTATACTCATCAGAGTCATTAGGCCTATAGCACACTGCTACTCTCAATTTTGATCCCCCAATGCTTATATCACACCAAACTGACATAAGAAGCAATAAAGCGATACAGTAGCAATAACAATTTATGAAAGGTGAACAGATCGTATTTCCTATATCCAACGTGTATGGCTCCTACGAACAGAAGATCAAGGAAATTCATCTGTTGGAAACGGGCAAAACTGGTGTAAAACTGATAACACTGCAATGTGAATTGGATAAAAAAAAAGTTTACTTTATTGTAATTGTTTTTAGTAAACAATATCGGAACAGCAGTTTCCTGGGTTTGATCTAACCAAATTTCGAGAAAATATTTCTATTTATAGCTGCGTTATAAACTTCGAAAACTGGTGCATCAAAATAAAGAAAAAAAAAAATCATTCGCTATGAATAACGGTTCTTTCTTTAAATGTGTATTGTTCACATAACTGCAATATTTCTAACAATACAAAGCTAACAGATTACGACTAACGGCTGCTCAAAAAGTATCGTTAGAAGATATTTGCTTGTTACGCTTTTATGTCATCGCAAAGGGAGAAATTCTGTTTTAGTTCAGAAGCCGAATAAATTCACTATCCACGGTCATAAAGCTGTTCTGAGCTGCAATAAACAGATAAACTCTGCTGACAAATAGACTTACTCCCCATCACTTTTATTGTTTTACTGTGGTTTTTGGCAGATGAGTCGGTGACTGCTAAATGCAGTGCAGTTTCTTGTATTCTCTCTCTCTCTCTATTTCGGGATCTCTGAACAAGTGGTCATCACGGAATATAAACAGAAAATTTGTTTGTTGGAATGCTGCCCACCAATTATCAACTCTTTTACCGACCTTCTAATGTACGTTGTGTTCAAATAATCCACTTTGCGAAATTCGAAAGTGCTACATCAATTAGGAGCAAAAACGGTTTCCCCCAACATAATGAATTACTTTATAGGTATAATAATGATTTTACTGACTGGAAGGAAGTGTCCACAATAAAACATCTGTACAAGGTGAAAACATGCGGTCACTCAAAGGATAAGTGATGTTTGAAATTTATAATGCAGTTCACTAGCTAATATTTCCAGAGGAATTATTCTGGATTTTTTTTTATCAAATGAGCACCAGACCAAAATCAGACTAATTAGTAATTCCACATTCTGTGATGAAATGTCGTGCACGATATTGTTCGCTACAAAAATAACGTAAAGCAACAAAGCAAAACATTGTAACAGAGCAATAATGTGAAATATTGTTAGAAAGTAAAAATGCTAAATACTGTTCCCTAAAACAATTAGTACAGCAAAGTGTTTTTTTTTTTTTTTTTTTCCTCTCATTTCTACTGTGGCTTTCAGTTGAATTTTCTTGATTTTGTGTCAGTAGACACAATATGTATTGTAATTTCTTCGATATGAATTGTAATACATATTGAAGAAATTTACAATATGTAAATTTTTACAATATGTAAATTATTACAATATGTATTGAAATACATACTGAAGAAAGGAAATACGATAGTAAAATAAGCATTGGAAATAAAAAAATATTCCTGTGTTCAAACAATTTGGGAAAATTGTTTGAATACAATTACATTTGGGAAAATTACAACAAAAGACTGATTTTACCCGAAGACATCAGGTCAGTCCAAAGTAACTGTGTAGTCATTTGCAATCAAGGACAAACTATACAGTGATGTTTGAAATGTATAATCCGGCTTCCAATATATTTATAGCTAGTATATCCAATTGACGAAAAGGGGTTGAATGCCGTCCATTGTCCCTTCTAAGCTGAAATTATTCCCCTTTGGGAATATTGCAAATACTGATATCTGCCGAACAGAAGACAGTTTATGTTCCCCTACTGTAACGAATTACTTGCGGTAACATGAAGAGTAACTTCCTCTTTGATTTTACTGCAAGAAACTCTGAGAACAAAACATCTGTTCTAACTGCATACACTTATTGTTACTGTCCTGACATTATTTCTAGATGACAACTACTACCATGCAAAAAAAATTACTGTACTATGGTTTGATCTTACGGTAAGATTTTGATCTCCCCTACCGTAACAAATTACTGGCGGTAACATGAAGGGTAACTTCCTCTTTGATTCTACTGCAACGGACTCTCAGAACAAAACATCTGTTCTAACTGCATATGCTTATTGTTACTGTCCTGACATTATTTCTAGATGACAATTACTCTCCATGCAATAAAGGATTACTGTACTATAGTTTGATCTTACCATAAGGTTAGAATGAAACACTTCCCAATATTTCCAGAAGGATTATTGACTACTATTTGCTGAATTTACCGCAAAGAAGTTTTCACAATTATACATATGTAGAAGGCGAAAACACATACGCCACCCAAACAAATTATTTTCACTACAAGAAAGAGTTGCTAATGTGTATTCCCCCCTCAACGGATTTTCCACATTCCTTGCTTCTGTGCAACGCAAGAATTTCAATTTAAGTAGTGACAACCGTTGATATTTCACACTTAGATTTCAGATTTACCTTAGATTTAAAACATGCATAGGAGTTACTTGGAAGGGAATTATGAAGAAAGGCCAGCTGATGAGCAGTCATCATCGGAAGATGATAGCTCCTTCTGTGAGGAAATGGACCATCGGAGTAGCACTGAGACAAGCGATGGCAGTGACAGCGACTGGGAGCAGCTGGAGGAGGATGTTTATATCGGGAAGGATAAAAAGCACGGTGTGGAGGAAAGTTGCCCCTCGTCTAAATATTCGTGCAGCTCGAGGTAACATTATTCATTTACCAGGTGTGAAGGCTGCAGGTAAGTCCGCCAAATCACCAAATGATTGTTTTTTATTATTTTTCGATAATGAAATGATAACCCATATAGTGAAACATACTAATGAATATGTTGATAAAATATCTTCTAATTTTTCGTTGGCCAAGGATGCTAGAAGAACAGATAACGATGAAATGAGAGCTTTGATAGGTATTTTAATATTGTCAGGAATGTCTGAGCGTTCAATGTGGAAGTTTATGTGGAGAGACAACCTCCTGGGCCATATGCCCTGTCAAATTCGCCCCTCGATGTGGTTATGCGGCTTGTTCGCCCAATTGAAGGAACCAACCGTAATTTGACCACAGACAATTGGTTTTGCAGTGTGCCTCTGGCTTCTAAATTACAAGAAAAAAACATTACTCTTGTTGGCACACTAAGGAAAAATAAACGTGAGCTACCAGCTGAATTGGTCAATGTGAAGGAATGCGAGCCGACCTAGTAGTTTGTTCGCATTCCAAGATCAGACCACAGTTGTGTCCAATGTACCAAAAAAAAAAAAAAACAGAAATGTGATCCTAATATCGACTAAGCACCACAACGATACTATAGATCCTGACAGTGGCGACAAAAGAAAGCCGGAAATTATTACGTTTTATAATATGACCAAAGGTGGAGTTGATGTCTTGGATGAAATGTAGGGAACGTATACTACTTATCAGGAAACCAGAAGGTGGCCAATAGTACTTTTCCACAGGATTTTGAACATTTCTGGAATAAATGCCTTGGCTATTTTCCGTAGCAATAATCCAGAAGTGAGACTCCCTCGAAGCGAGTTTCTCGCAGAGATTGGAAAAAGTTTAGTGAATCCACAGCTCCGTAGAAGAGCGGCCACAGTAACTCTTCCAAAATATCTTCGTGCGAAAGCAGTGAAATATGCTTGTATTCCACCAGAAGAAATTCTTGGACCTTCCCAACAGTGTCCACCTAAGCAAGGTAGATGTTACAAGTGTCCCAGGAAGAAAGATCGTAAAACAAAGAAATTCTGCGAAGCATGTTTAGAACGAGTTTGTAAGGGGCACTCGAAGACTGTCTGTGAATTATGTTTTGGGAAGATACCTAAAGAAAATGTTCAAAGTAGTGACAGTGATGACAAAAATACACACTTATCACTTTTTTTATTTAGCTAAACTGCTTTATATTGGCACACATAATTTATATGTATATTTATATACACAAACATAGCAAAAATTATGTATGCTAATATAAAACAGTACAGCTAAATAAAAAAGTCTACACATGTGTGTGTGTGTGTGTGTCGCTACTACAACTTTTTCAGCAGGTCACTTCTTATGAGACATTCTTTCAGAAGTGGGGTGTTTCTTGCAAGTTAGTTTGAGCAACATAATGCAGAAGGCCTTAGTTTTATTCTATCTTCCTGGTGCACTAGTACATTATGACAAAGTAGATTTAGTTTATATTTAGAATTCAGCATAGCTTTTCATTATTCAAGCAGATAAGTTCAGATTTTTTTTTTTTTTTTAATTAATTTAGAAATTAGCTTGATACAGCTTATTTGTATTCATTTAGGGATTACACTATTACAGATATATATTCATTTAGGAATAAGACTAATAGAACTTTTTCATTCAGTTAGATTTACTAATAGAAATTTGCACACTTTTTTTGTTCAGTTAGAAATTAAATTTACACAACTTTTCTTATATTCCTTTAGGATTACACTAGCACAGTTTTTTTTATTCATTTAGGTTTAGGTTACCACATCTTCCTTATTTAGTTAGAGATTAGCTAAACATAGCTCATTATTTTTATTGCTAGAGATTAGATTGACACGTTAATTTTTTTAAAAAAATTCATTTAGGGATTATATTAGTATTAGCATAGCTTCTTGTTTAGGTGTGTACACTTCAGAAGGATCGGAAATCTTCTTTTGGCTGGATGCAACTGTACTTCTGCAGCTTTTACATGAAGTAGTTTTGACAGAGACCGAATGGCTACTCTTTTTTAGAGTTGTGTGATTTCACTACTGATGCCAATCTCTATGAGAAGCTTTTCTTGTGTATTATTCACTTCTGGATTTTTGTTCTGTGGGTTGTTTATGGTATTAATTCCTGAAACGTCAGGAATCAAAAAAAAAAAAAAAAAACGCCATTGGTCATTTTCTGCTTTCCTGAGGCATGAAGTAGATCATCACATTTCATTCTATGAGTATATTCCACATTCGATCATATTGAAGCGTAATTTCTGGCTTTCTACTGTCACCACCGTTGCTATCTATAGAGCTGTCAAAGTGGGTTGTGTAGGAGCACATTTCTGTTTTTTTTTTTTGTAATATTCAGCTGGCAGTTCTCTTTTTTTTTTTTTTTTTTTTTTTTCAGCGAGCCAACAAACAGTGTTTCCTCGTAAAATTTTAGTAGTCAAAGACATAATGCTAGAACCAGTTGTTATAGGAGCATATTGTGATTAGTTTATTCAATAGGGCAAACAAGCTGATTCATCACATCCGGACGTTCTTGAAAAGTTGTCTGGCTGTTGTCTTTCAACATAAATCTCCATATCCTTTGTGTATAAAATCATATTTGCATAGCATAACATGGTATGCAGTTCACATTTTGCTATTTTACTGGTACGTATTCGGGAAAAAAAGAACATTTATGGTTGAATGAAAATAGCTGTTTATCTTCAGGATATTACAACACTATGTAATTTCTTCAGCATCTATCTAAAAACAAAAACAAAAAAATCTGTAAATGCTGCTAATCGGTCTGTTTCTTTCTCTTTTGAGTCTGTTACTTCGGACCAACCATTATTATTCCACATATTTTTCAAGTTTTAACTTGCTGCATGATACGTTCCTAAAATGTTTGTTAGAAAGCTAATTTCATTGTTATCTGTTCTTCTAACATCTGGGGTGAATCACTATCTGGGTTAACATTACATTATCGAAAGGACAATCCTATAGTGATTGGTGTTCTTGCTGCAGCCCTCGTACCTGGCAGATGACATATAATGTTCTGGGCTGTGTGGATATTTTTGGAGGTCAGCAGTTTTTCTTCATTCGGTGACGTTATTCTTTCCGACATAGTCACATTTTGTCTGTGCTGTTGTGATGTTCACTTTCTCGGCAGTCATCTTCATCAGTGGATGCTGAAGTTCTAATAAGGCATCCCTGTTGTAACCTTCAGCGCTGGAGTCTGGTTTCAGAGGTTACAGAATAAAACACTTCAAAATAAATTAATTTCTATAAAAAGGAGCATACTACTAGCCCTGATGCGTGCCTATTGTACAGTTTTATCAGCTCCTCTTCAAGTGCTGGCAGGATCTATTCCGCTAGATCTTCACATAGTTTACAGAGGGTTGTGTTACAGATTGAAAACAAGCACCGACCGACTTTTTTGATTTTAGAATCAACATGAATAATCATAACATCTAAGGTGAGAAGAAAAACAACAGGAACAAACTTTCTACCTTATGACAGACACAATGGGACATATTACTGACCGGGCAGGTTACTAGAAAGTTTTCTCCAGAGGTTACCTACCTAACGGATAAAGGCAGAAGATAATGGTTCTCCCTATCGATGCAGAAGTCATATCTCATCACTGGACACTGTCGCTAAACGATAAACTGTGCATATTCGGACTTTTTCATACTAACTTCTGCTCTTGCGGACAACGTGAAGACTGACAGCATGTGTTATTTGACTGTGACATTTATGAGGACTTGAGAAGAAAATTGTGTTAGAGATTTTCGTCCTGGATTGGAACATCATCTTGTGGAAAACAAAGAAATTCATTCCACCTTTAAGAACTTTGCTTCTCTTGTTTTCGAAAGATGCTGATCTATTGGACAAACACCAACTGCTTCCATCTGATTGTTTTTACTTGGGCACTATTTGTGTTATACGCAGAATGTAAATATGTACTGATGAACCACATACCAGCTTAGTTTCAGTTCTACTATTATGTTTTATGCTGAATGTAAATATGAGTGTTAACATATTATTATAAAATTAAAAATATTTATTTGAACTTCATTTTGCTTTGCTGTGTTAAAAATATGACAAGCCAAAATTTACTTTTTTTCATTTTTTTTGGTAGAAAATATCAATAAATTACAGCTATTAGAATGTCATAAACAAGAGACAAATTAAAAAAAAAAGTAGTATACCCTAATCAAAAATAAAAAAAGAGAACGCTATCTATCAGATTTTGGAAAGCCTTATCTATTCAGATCAAACTCAGTAAGAGGAAACAACCATTCTGTGGAACAAAACTTTCAAATGCAACATTGCATATTGCAATTCAATAGCACAGCACAGGAATACACTGAACACAAACATTATTCATGATAACATTGTTTATTTATAAATTACTTGCATTTCATACACGTAATAATATAATATTGTCTACTAATAATTAATGATTACACTATTTTTTCTAAAATTGAAAAAGATTAGGATTTCATTTATTATAACATTGCCAAGTAGTTAGCTCTGGACCTTTGACAACCTCCTGGCCTTCTTCCCACAAAAAAAGAAAAAATATTTTTATTTTTCTCTCTCTCTAAGGTAAAAATGCAAAATATTGTTCCCTAAAACAATTGAAGTAAAGCAATGTGGATTTCTCAAATGCGCACCAGACCAAAATCGCACTAATTAGTACTTCCGCATCCTAGGATGAACTGACTAATTAGAACTCCAGCATCTGTGATGAAATGTCATGCACACCGATATCGTTTGCTACAGCAATAATGTAAAGAAACGAAACAAAATATTGTAACAGAGCTATAAAGCAAAATAATGTTAGAAAGTAAAAATGCAAAATATTGTTCTCTAAAACAATTGCAGTTTCACCATCCTAGGATGAAGCTGACTTAGAGCTGCAATGCTATTTTTTTTTATTTATTATGTTTTTTGTGTTTTTGTATGGGCGGCTCCTAGAACAAAAGTTCATCTCCGCCTCTTTGCTCTGTTCAGTTTTTACACACTGTCAAGGTGTGTAAAAACTCCACGACACAACAGTGTGTGTTGTGTCGTGGAGAAAAAAAAAAAAAAAAATCATCCCACTTAGGAATATCCCATGTTGGATGAAGACAGATGAAAAGGAAGGCAAGAGAGAAAAGTTTTTCATCCTGCATGGGAGAAAGTGACAGGAAAGAAAAACTGTGTTTGTGAGCTTATGTGTGTGTTCTGTATTGTGATGTTGTGTTTTGGCATTTTGGCTACCTGGAAGCAGTGATCACCTGGATGACTGCCTCCAGGTACTTGTCCCTAGCAGGAGGGTAAAGCCTTCCCTACTATCTGCACACCTTCCTCCCTGGGGAACGCGTTTCCCAGGGAGGAAAGAAAAACTTGTATAAGATGAAGGAGAGGGAAGGAGAAAAGAGGAGAAGAACTATCCCGGCTCAGGAAAGCCCCAATCCAGGATCGATTGCTAGAACAACACAAGAAAAAAAATAAATAATAAATAAATAATAATAATAAATTTTAAAAAATAATAATAATCATAAATAAATTAAATGAAAGTTAGCTCTCTAGACCTTTGACAATCTCTTAGCCTTCTCCCCACAAAAAGGGTATTTTTTATCTCTCTCTCTCTCTCTCTCTCTCTCTCTCTAGGGACGGACTAGAAAGGGTGGACTCCCTCCCCTAAGGAGTTTTTTTTCCCTCAAGTGAAAGAAGGGAATTGGAAATTTCATGAAAATGAACTCTGTTTTTCTTCATTTGGTGAACAGCTACTCAGTCAGTGCAAGAGAAGTGACTTTATTACAGTTGCAGCTCAGAATGGAATTCAAGCATTGAAACATGGCATTTTACGTTGAATTTTTCGGGCGTTGTGTGATAATGAAAATTTAATTTTTCTCTGGAAATTTTTTGATGGTATCAAATGCATATCAAGGAAATATTGAAGTATTCAATAACAATTACTTACAATTTCCCAATCCCTCACTATGAGTAATGGATTGTTCTCACAATCTGTTACTAGCTGCGCATTTTTTTTTTCCGTTTGTACACCAGGTGAGATGCATGTGAAGTTCCTTCGATATCAGTTTTCGAAGTTTATAACGCAGCTATGAATAGAAATATTTTCTTGAAATTTCGTAAGAAGATCAAATATACATCCATGAAACTGCTGTTCCGATTTAGTCCTCTAGAAACAATTACAATAAAGAGAACTTCTTTTTTTTTTTTATGAAATGCGCATTGTAGTGATCAGTTTTACGACAGTTTTTTTTTTTCTTTTGTTTTCCTTCCATTTCCAGTATTGCTTCCAGTTGATGAATTTCCTTGATTTTTTGTTAGTAGATAATACATACTGAAGAAAGGAAATGCAACATTTTAGTTTTTCAAAACCAATTCGTTGCAATTCTTTTGTACAACAATTACGAAAAGCAGTAAAGCAACTGTTGTGAGTGAGCCATGCAAATTAGTGTTCGCAAGTAATGATGCTCAACTGTTTGTTTTCCACGAAAGTCGTTTACTTTTTTATTTTCTCCTTGGATCACCTTGGTAACGCTAATGACGTAAGCTTGACCAGTCAATTATCTCTCCGCATGTGTTGATTCGTTTTAGCCAGAGGCGCCGAGCTGAGGCGCGAATTTTTGAACTAATGATGTAACGCGTTTTATTTTCAAAGCTTGGATCTTGTTTTGCCGACATCAAAATTTAATAAATTGAAATGTGATCGTACATTTTTGCTGTTTTAGAGTGAATCAATAGTTTTTGCTGAGCGCTAAAGGTAGGAAATCAAAGAATATACTTCTGTTTATGTATATTGAGAGTTTCAATTTTGTAAATTGAGTAGAAACTATGGAAATTATTAGTTTTCTTCGGGGGGAGAAACTTTCAAGTTAGGGTTAAAAATTTGACAAAAACAGGGCAGATTTAGACCGGGTTACTATACTGGCATAGACTAATAATCAAACAGACTGCAGAACACTTTATTTTGGCAGGCTTTGCAAAGAGAAGTATGCGTAGAGGTAATGACATCTACAACAGAGTAGCGATGTAGCGATCTAATATGCCATTCGTATGCAATTTAGCCTGGAGTACATGGGTTGAAGGAGAGGAGGAAACGAACCGATATAATAACTAAACTCACTTCCTTGTATAATTTTTTTTGATAATTATTAGTATTTCGAAGTATTATTACTAAAATATATGACCATAGATTAGTGGTTGAAAAAAAGGAACTTTAAAACGAGAAGCAAAGTACTTCTAGCAGTGTAACTGTGGTCAATGAAAACGAACACAATATTGCCACACTTCAAAGTGAGGATGAACAATCACAGCCTTTTGTTCCCCAGAAATCCGAAGTGAAAAAACAAGAACCAACTAATAAAAGACCAAAACGAAAGTATAATGACAATTATTTGAATTTCAGCTTTACATGTGTTGAAAATAAAGATGCTCCTGATGCACAGTGCGCCAAATGGAATAAAATATTAGCAACAGTTCTTTGGCTCTTGCTAAACTTGTGTTTCGTAAGTGTTCCGTGAATATCATGTGAGATGAAAAGTGTTCCGTAAATATGTTGTGAGATGAAGTGTTCCGTAAATATGTTGTGAGATGAAGTGTTCCGTGACTAAAAAAGTTTGGGAAATGCTGCTGTAGAGTCACCCTTCAATGGTGGAAAAATTATTATTGCCACCAAACACATCAAAAGTGGCAAATTTTTCAGAGCCATTAGTTCCTCTTCTAACAATGCCTGTTTTTTTCCTTCTTCTGCAACAGTATTTTTTTGATATTTCACTGTCAAGAAACATTTCATACACCTGCATGATTATCACCATTCAGAAGAGACTATGTTCTATGGAAAATGACTTAAATCAACATTCAACACATACAACAGCATCACGTTCACCGTGAATGCCACATCTATTTTTGCATTTATTTCTATGCAGTGCACATTACACAAGCAAACATTACTTTTTCCAAATTTTATAATATGAGAAAAATCTTATGTACAAGTCTTCTGAAACTTTACACATACAATTCTTCTGAATCTTATTGAAATACATTGTTAATTATCTTCTCCCCTTGAGGGAATGAATTTAACATTCTGAATTTAAAGGCAAAGCCATAGTTTTACTATAAAGTTTAGGAAAAGATAGAGAAATACTACATTACAATGGTGACATGAAAAGGGAGTCAAAACAAGTCAAAAAGATGGATTTGCCATCATAAACCTGGGGATCTGGCAGATACATATGCTCCCTCCCTCCCTCCCTCCATACATGCCCTCTGCCGGAGATGAGTAAACTATTGCTACAATTAAAGAGACTATTAAGAGATAATAGAATCTTTACATAGATTTGAACCCGGATTTTTCTACACAAGTGATGAACGCACAACACCATCGTGGACGATAATATGAATGGCAAAGAAATTAAATTAATTACTAATGAAACAAGAATCACTTGAAATGTTTAATTCTATAATCACCTGAAATTTTTGCTCGTTGGATAGAAGAATTTGCTGTACCTAAATCAATTATATGCTCAGGTTTATCTTCCAAAAAATTAAAAAATGGGGCCACACCTAACATTGAAAAACAAACTTTATTAGACATTTAAACAAAATAACCATAGCTGGGATATATATAAAATGTTTAAAGTGACACATATAATGTTATGTGGGATATTCAAAGGAAACACAGCATATGTGCACATTTTACTTTACATTGCAAAATATAATATAAAATCACTTTTAAGTAATCAAACATTTGTGTCAACAAATCCAATTCCAACCAAAGAATTTTGGTAGCTATTCACCTGAATTATAACTGTATTGTTACTATAATGTTCATATCACTGTCCATGTGAAACATATAACTTTAAAAGATTTTTTCCCAAAAAAAAAATATTAAAATCATAAATATAAATGGATACAACCTATTGAAATGCGAGCAATACTTTATCGAAAACAAAGAAAATTGAAGACGCTGATTTTTTCTTTTTTTTTAATTGGAAAATTCAAAATTTAGTTTGATATAAAATTAATTTTAAATCATGAAGAATTTACAAAGGATCAGTAGGAGTGAGGGTTAAATATATTCTGGATCATATTTAATCCTCAAAGTTCTGGGTTCAAAGCTGACTGTGAAAGTAATTGGGCTAAGGTAAAGAAAGCCAACACGAGAACCACGGCAAACTGGTTTGCTGCTACCACAGTTTCTCCCTGCATTCTCATTAAACAGATGGTGCGTGTTATTGGTAGTCAAGAACAATATATTGATTGACACATAGGCGTGACAAATGATGTAATGATTAGTTTTTTTTTCATTATTAAAAGCAGATTATTAGAGTTCATGAGTGTTTTTGCTATTAAAATAAAAAAAAACTTTATCACTGATTTCTTTGTACGGTTTAAGGTAAAAAAGTAAAAAGTAAAGTGCAGCCATTATCAACCCACTGCAGGATGGAAGCCTCCTCAACAATTCATGCTGAGGGAAATGGACCATAATCTGCCACGCTGGTCCAGTGCGGGTTGGCAGATTGACCGTATTCAACAGTCAGGGGCTTGAACCCTGGTCTACTCAAAGAGCGTGTGCTACTGCACTCCGGCTCCTGCCCACTCGGCTACGGAGGCCGTCTAAGGTAAGGTTTCCTAACCTAACCTTAAAGGATAGGTTAGGAAAAAATGAAAAGATTTCTTTATTTTTCTTTATATTTCATAACCTGGCCTTATATGTTAGGTTAGGAAATAACAGGAAAAGAAAAAGATTCTTTATATACAGGGTGATTCACTACCAGTGCGACAAACTTGCAGGAGGTGTAGGGGGCACAAAGACGAATCGGAATCACATAGCATTGCAGGATCCGAAATGCCTTCATCATGCGGTAGAGGACGTTGAACAGGAGGTCGCGTGAACAGTGATCCCGCTGGAAGTCAGCATTTGCGAACTGGTTCCCGAGGCAGTAGGATGGACGAGTATTCAAACGTTGAACTGGCCGACATGCACCTCGTGTATGGAGCTGCGGACTGTAACAGGCGTGCCGCTCTGCGCTTGTACCAGGAACGTTTCACGCACAGGCGTGCTCCTCATCGTACGATTTTCGCACGTGTGCACAGAAGGTTACGTGAGACTGGTTGTTTCACGAGAGGTATCATGAATCGAGAGCGAACGACGAGGATGCCAGACAATGAGGAGAAGGTGCTACATCTTGTAGAAGGCAATCCGAGTATGAGTACTCGAGCGATAGGCCAACGATTGGGTATTTCCCAATCCACTGTATGGAGGATACTGTCAACAAACCAAATGAGTTCATACAATCTGCAACGCGTCCAATCATTGGAGCCTGCAGATTATCCACTCTGGAGGACTTTTGCTACTTGGTTTCTTCAACAGAAACAGTTCGCAAATGCTGACTTCCAGTGGGATTGCTGTTCACGCGACCTCCTGTTCAACGACTTCTACCGCATGACGAAGGCATTTCGGACCCTGCAATGCTATGTGATTCCGATTCGTCTGTGTCCCCTACACCTCCTGCAAGTCTGTCGCACTGGTAGTGAATCACCCTGTATATACGTATCATAATGTCAATGAATCACTTAACGCTATGATGTTATCGTCTGCCATGCGTACGTGTCGATCAATATATCGTTCCAGACTTCTACTGCGGATACCGCTAACACGCACCATCTGTTTACCGAGAAAGCAGGGAAACACTGTGGTAGTGGCAGACTAGTTTGTCTGGTAAGTTTATAGTAGTCTGCCGTGGTCTTGTGTTGGCTTCCTTTATCTTTGCCAGTAATTGATCTATAAAAATAAAGTTATCAAACCAAATCTCAGTCAAACAATAAAATTAAAGACTTTAACCTATTAAGCACAATAAAATGTTCGATGTAGAAAAATTCAAACTGAGTGATAAAAAATAAATCATTAACATATGAGACAAAATCACAGTGTCTCATATATTCAACTTTTGTTTAAAGATAAATAGCACTGGATCTGGTCCTGGGGTAACATATATGAATACTGCACAATTTGCAAGAATAAGAATGTATTGCTGTCACAAAAGTGCATACTTAAAAGTCAGCTGTTGTGCTGTATACTGGGAGGCTTCAATAAAACAGTAACAATGAAGATGTAAATGCTTCTAGTTCATATCAAATAAAGTACAAGCAGAAATTTATTTAATCATATTATCTGTATTTTTACTGAGATTAAAAATACCATGAAATTGCAAGAAACACCAATAAATATGGTAAACAGTACCAGATTTAAAATTTTCAATTATAGTACATCTGTTGTTTCAACTCTATAAAAATTGAAAAGTTCATTATTCAGAATTCAAGAGTGTTTCTTTCAGAGAACAGGCACATCATCACCGCTAATTGGAGTGTGATCATCAAGGCTAAAACTTTTCAGAAATAAAAAGTGAGCAAATCATTTCTCAGAGGTTTAAAGAGTGTACAATTCCCAAAGATAACATTTATTCCAAGCTTTAGGAGAAAAAAAAAAAAAATCCCTGTCAAAAAACTTAGAACTGAATAAGAAAATAAGGGGTAGAAAAGAACAATTAATTAAATTTAAATCTAGCAACATTCCTATCAATATCATACACAGTAATGTAGATTCTCTACACAGTACTAAATTAATCAAACCTTACAAATACTATAATTGAAATTAGTTTAATTTTATTCAAAAATGTTTGTATTCACAATGTTTTATGGCATATTTTCCATAGTGTATATATGGGCGCCTCCGTAGCCAGGAGGGAAGGAGCAGCAGTGCATAGCACATGCTTCTTGATTATACCGGGGTTCGAGCCCGTCACCACCAAATACGGAGGATGCGGAAAGCTCAGGGAATGACCACCGCATATCCTGGAGCAATATGGCCTTAGTTGCCAATGCTCCTAAAAAAAAACCAAATAACAAAATAACAATAGTGTATATAATGTTAGGAGCTTAGAGGGGAACAGGCATTCTGTGTGTTATCAGATACTCAGTCTAAAACACTCATGAATCCAAAATCTTTCTATTTCAGAAGATTTAGGAGAAGTCTGGTTCGCCTGCCTCCCTAAAATCCACTCATGCACACCTTCTCGATGGTAAGCCCTGTTACGTCACTTAGATGGCAAGGAACGTGTAGAGTTGTTCTCTTTGAGAAGCCTGGTCAGCATGAAGAGGAAGAAACCAAACCCTCCAGCACATATCAGCACAACAAAACAAATGGCCCTCAGTCCCCAAGGGCTTTCACTCTCCCTCCTACAGTAGCAGAGTGGAAGCAGAGGGTGCTAAGAATCTCTGGGTTCGACCAGGCTGTCATGCATAAAAACTGAACTTGGCCTGTTACAACGTAAGATTGCTCATCGGTGAAGACAGAATATTAGAGATGGAAAAAGAATTAGAAAATGTGAATTGGAATGTCATTAGTTTGGCTGAAATAAGAAGAAGAAATGAATCACTTATAAGTTTATCAAGTGGAAATCTGTTGTACACCAATGGAAACAGTGAAAGTAGCGAAGGAGGAATTGGCTTTCTGTCCATAAAGATTTAAAAAACATTTTGGAATTCAAAAGTATATCACCAAAGGTGTCAAGACTATTACTCAGGATTTCTAAGAGGTACAAGCTAATGGTTATAATGATTTATGCACCAACATCAAGCCATGATGATGAAGAGGTTGAAGAAATGTACACAGAAATCGAGTCTTCTAGATGAGCAGAAAACCCACTACACAATCATTGTGGGGTAGTTCAATGCTAAAGTTCGAAAGAGACAAAAAAGTGCAGAAAGGGGAAACTATAGGAAATTTTGGAATTGGTGAAAGACTTGTGGAATTTGCAGAATCTCTAAGAATGTCAGTAATGAACACCTTTTTCAAGAAAAGGGTAAATAGAAAGTGGACATGGAAGAGTCCAGATGGATTAACAACTAATGAAATCGACTTCATCCTCACTAACAGAAGATATATCGTGAATGGTGTTACCGTCCCGAACAAGGTAAATGTTGGAACTGATCACACAATGGTAAGATGCACACTTGAAATAGATGTAAGAAAAGAAAGGAAAAAAACTGACTTGAGTAAATAATACAAAGGTCTTTGAGATAGCAGAAGAGGAGAAAAAGCAGTATATACTGGAACTTACGAACACCTTTCAAGACCAAGATTTCAACGAGGAATACAATTTTCTGAAAGTGATAAAGCCAAAGAAACCTACAGGGAAAAAGAAATCCAAAGAAGAAAAAATTAGTCAAGAAACAATTGTCATGATGAACTGAAGATGACAAATGAAGAGCAAGATATACACTGACAAAGACAAAATTGAGTATATTGAGTTATGCAAAGCCATTAGAAAGATACTCAGAAAGGACATAGGAAGATTTAACACAAGAAAAGTAGATGCATTAAGAGGAAACAAAGCATTTAAATCAGCAGCCATGAGCAGTAATAGAGAAAGACAAATGATACTGGCACTGAAGAATAGTGATGGTGTACTTATAAATAGCAGAGAAGGCATAATTCAAATAGCAGAAGACTACTATATAGAATTATACAAGGAGTGAGGAAATGATGCCTTCAGTGGGGAAGATGGATCGCAAATTAGTAACACATACGACATACTCGATATCCTTCCTGATGATGTAGAACATGCTTTGAAGAAAATAAAGAATCAGAAAGCTCTGGGGGAAGATGAAGTTACTGTAGAGTTGTTACAATTGGGAGGAAGACACATGGCACAAAAACTGGCAAGACTGTTCGCAAAATGCATTAGAAAAGGTGTGATGCCCAAGGGTGGAATAATGCAATCATAGTTTTGCTGCATAAGAAAGAAGATAAATCAGAAATTGGAAATTATAGACCAATTAGCTTGTTATCCCACATCTACAAGTGGTTCACAAGAGTCATTACTAACACATTAGAAAGAATACTTGATGAGAATCAACTGAAAGAGCAAGCAAGCTTCAGGACAGGATTCTCAAATAGGGATCACCTTAATATAATATCACAGCTAATGGAGAAAGCAAATGAATATAAAACACCATTATATTTTTGGTTTGAATTTAAATTTTAAATTTTGTAAGCAATCGTCGCAGCAAACTGGGATAGGTGACACAAAGCCCAACGGGTATGTATCTGAATAAATGAGAAGGTTCTTTCTTACTGCAACCTGTCTTGTGGTGGTCGTCAGTCAGAAAGGGGTAAGTTCCCGCCTTCTTTTTGTTTTATATATAGTAAAGTGATTACTGTGCAGTTGTGCTAATTGTATATAGTGGTGTGATGTTTAATTAGCTTCAGGGCCCGATATCCTATGTCATTGCGTGTATGGGGGGGGGGGTTTGGAGTCAGGAGAAACATTCCGAAAAGAAACGATGGTAGAAGTGATGTTTAATATACATGAAATATGTTTATGAAAATGGGAAAAAAATTACTTTTACAAATGTTTTTACAAATGTTATGCCATTCCTTGGACTGAGCCGGTATAGCTTTTCTAAGGCATAACAACCCATCTATGTCTAATGGAATAGCTATTTACATATTTACAGCCTCCTTCTAAGTGAATAATTACCCCATGTCACTATGTGTGATATTGTCATGTTGTTTTGTGGGAGTAAGCTTCCGGTGGTATTTTTCATTACTAAGTTTGTCAGTTTTAAAATTTCATAATTTTTGATTTAACCTGAAGGGGGGTTTTGAATTTGGGTTGTAGTGCGGTCAGAAGACAAGCCTCATCTGAGTGCAATAAACCCATGTAACAAACCTGCGCATTGATTAACTTATTGCATTGGTGTTTTTAGACAACTTAGTTTAAAAATGTTTCATAGCGTTTTCAATGAATGTATAGGGGTTGACGTTAGGGTGGTGTGTTTTGAGATTCGAATGTATGGCCACTTTAATATGATGCCTGCTGTAGTTGGTGGGTATTTTATTTTTGATGGGAGTTTTTATGAGTTTTTCAATAGCTTCCGTGGTACTTTTTATATTATTGCATATGTGTATCAACCTGTTTGTTTCATTTCTGATGGTTGTTTGTTTGTTATTTGGTTTTTAGGAGCATTAGCAACTAAGGCCATATTGCTCCGGGATATGCGGTGGTCATTCCCTGACCTTTCCGCATTCTCCGTATTTGGTGGTGACGGGCTCGAACCCCGGTCTAATCAAGAAGCGTGTGCTATGCACTGCTGCTCCTTCCCACCTGGCTACGGAGGCGCCTCATTTCTGATGGTGTTTCCATGGATGTGTTTAGCTATGTTGCTCTCCCAGTGGGCAAGTTTTATTGCTGTGAAGTTGAAATGGTCTCTCTTATCATAGTGTTGTGTGTAGACATTGTCTTGGGTGATGGTAATTTCGCTGTCGAGGTAGTAGGCTTGCAGGTTGCTATCCGGGTTTGTGCGTTCAATAGTTAGGTCTGTAGGGTAAATTTCCTGGGCTAATGTGCCGAAATTGTTATGGTTGATTACCAGGACGTCATCGATATATCTGTAAAAGGTAATATTTTGTTTGATGTTGCTTTCGAAATGATACAGGTAAAGGTTAGCTATGGAGCAAGAACTGCTAGATCCCATAGCTACCCCCCTGTTTTGTATGTACATTTTGTCTCCCATAAGTACGTAGTTGTTTTTGATACTGAGCTTAATGAGGTCGTGCCAATATTGTTTATTGCATTTCATAACGCTTTGATGTTTTTGGTAGTATTGCAAGAGGACTTTAATTAAATTGTCGTGAGATATGCTCGTGAAAAGGTTTTTAAAGTCGTACGTGTATATGCATCTGATGTTATTGCTTTAGTTTTTGATGTATTCAAAATATTTTTTGTTGTTGGAAATAATTTTGGTGTCCTTGATTTCAATAGCTATGTTATTTAATTTTTCTTCCATTAACCTACTGGAGTGTTTTATGTAACTGTTTCTGCCTGATGTGATAAATCTTTTTCCGGTTGGTACCTTATGAAATTTGGGGATCCAATAAATGTAAGGATATTGTATCTTGTCTATTTTTATTTTGGGTTTTTTTTTTGAAAAAACTCAAAAGTTCAGTGAAACACAAGCAGTTACTCTTGACATCTCAACGGCTTTCGATTGTTTTTGGCATAAAGGTCTTCTAAACAAGCATCATTCTTATGGTTTTACAACTGTTTTTTGTAATTGGTTATCCAGTTTTCTCTCTGATCGCTCACTGAGGGTGATGGTAGATGGCTCTGTGTCTTCTAACTTCTCCACTATTGCCGGTGTCCCCCAAGGTTCAGTTCTTTCCCCCACTCTTTTCTTCTTGTATATTAATGACCTTCTTCCATTGACTGGAAATCCTAACCACAGTTTTGCCGATGATAGCACATTGCATTCCACTTTCCATTCTGAGAAACTTTGCCCTGCTCAATCAGCTTCGACTTCTCGAATATCTGCTACCAATTCCTTAAATGCCGATCTCCAGGTAATTCTCCAGTGGGGCAAAGACAACCTAGTTGATTTCAATCCTTCTAAAACTCAGTCTTATCTTATATCTTGCAAAAGGATTCTTCTGTTCCTATGCTTATCTTTGGTGACACTTCGATTTCTAGGCAAAATGATATACCCTGACTTCTAATCTCTCTTGGAACAAGCACATTACAAATATTGCTTCCTCTGCATCTAAAAACTTGGTTTTCTCTTTCGCTCTTGGCGTTACTTTTCTTCCAAACAGCTGTTTACTCTGAGGCCCCTCCGTAGCCAGGTGGGAAGGAGCAGCAGTGCGTAGCACACGCTTCTTGATTAGACCGGGGATCGAGCCCGTCACCACCAAATATGGAGGATGCGGAAGGGTCAGGTAATGATCACCGCATATCCCGGAGCTATATGGCCTTAGTTGCTAATGCTCCTAAAAAAAAAAAAAAAAACCAACTGTTTACTCTGTACAAATCGCAAATCTGCCTTACCACGGAATATTGTTCCCACATCTGGGGCAGTGCCCCCAAAACCTCTCTCAGGCTTCTAGATTCCATTTAGAAGAGGGCAGTTAGGTTAATTAATAACTCATCTCTATCAGAGTCTCTCCACTCACTGTCTCATACACGTAATGTTTCTGCTGCATGCCTTTTCTACAGATACTTCCGAATTGTTCTTCTGAATTGTCTTCTATAATTCCCACTCTCTCTCTCTCTCTCTCTTTCAAAACAGTCCAAACAAGTGCCACCGCCAGCCAACATCCATATACTGTCCAACTTCAAACTCACAGAACCAACTTTTCATTTTTCTCGTTTATTCATTCAACTGCCATTTTCTGGAACAACCTTCTTTCCTACGTATTTCCTGAAAATTACACTTTACAGAAGTTCAAATCTAATGTCAACAAATATCTTTTTCCGTCTTCTCAACCTGCAACCCAAGCATGGTACTAAGTACTATATGGGGTTTTCATAAAAAAAAAAAGATCAGAAGATGATTTGCTCACTACAACATTGCTAATACATCGGAGATACCTCAGATATTTAGTTTATTACAGGATACGGAGAGGTTACATTAATGAGTTTTATTTGGGTCCCTAGCAAGATAGATAACAGTAAAACACTACTAGTAACAATAATATTTCCATTTTTAATCCCATCCTGGTTCTTGCCACAGTGGCATCTCTGAGTGCCATTAGAGTTGGCAAAATGCCCGGACCCAAAGTCCGACTCTCAAACATAGATTTAATAAAACTACTCTAAAAGGAAAATGTTTTTCAAGGTATACTTACAATGGATAATTTATGTGATAGTTATTGTGCTGAAATAGTAGCAGTTTGTTTGTGGTGAAGAAACTGGAGGCTTTTGAAAGATTTGGAGTCATAATCATATATTTTTATTTTTATCATTCTTATGATATTAAATTATACGGTTACATTTAAATACCAGTTTAATTTAATAATTTTATATTGTGTAGAGATATTTATTTAGTAACAGTGGCAATGGAGTATACAAGAAAGTGATACGATGGTTACTCCTGATGCAAGAAGGCTTTATTAACAATACAGATAATTTAAGTACTTAACTTTTATTCATTCTGAAATGGAATTATTAGTCTTTCAATATCCTATCAATCTGCACCAGTAGCATATTATAAGTGTCCCAAATAAAAGAATATTTGATTCATATGGTTTTACCCTTCTTATTTTTCCCAGAAAAAAAACAAAATATATCCAAAAAAAAAAAAAAAAACAAATTCTATAATAGTAAACCTTTGATATTCAAGAGAAATATTCATAGAAATTTCTGCAAATGTAAACACTGCAAACATCAAGTCAGATGGATTAGAGAAGTGTCTATTCCTGAAGATCTTTCTAGGAAAGTGACTTAAGAGTTTACTGAGAAAAAAGGCACAGTTGTTCTTAAAAAAAAAAAAAAAAAAGCAGAAAAAAAAAAAAATCACCGTGGACATATGCTTCATCTTTCATTGCAAATGCCTGAAGGTTCACTTGTAAGGGGCTACAAGAGCCCCCCAACCTTCTTGCAAATTTTAAATTATGATGCATCAAAGTCTATTTCAGACACCTTGTCAGCAGCCAGAGCCTTAGACAGATTTAAAATCTTTGCCTGTCTTAATCATCAGTGTCTGAATTACATCTTTCTCTTCTTCCTCACTTTCTTTGAGAGTGTCAAAATCCCCTCCTCCTATAACATGTGCCAGATTTGCATTCCCCATAGCTCTTCTACCAATGAGATGAATTTCAGCTATTTCACCATATCTGGCAACAGCTTACTCTGGTAAACATTCAAATCTGATGAATTTTATTTTATCTAGAAATTCCTTTATATGTAGTATGCAGTCAGCAATGTGGTACTTTTTCCCTAAATCACTGACTGACAGAGAAATCATTCTCTACTTGGTCAAGAATTCTCACAAATGTGCAGCGTGTGCAATACAACTTAAATGATGCAATGAGACCAGGTTCTATCAGTTGGATCAGATTCTAAGCTACATCTCTGATGCACAGCAACACAGAGACCAATATTAAGACTTGTCAGTCTGTGGCAAAGTCCAGTCGTTCTGCAACAACCAATATTATGCTTTCACTTTCAAGCTGGCAGGAACATTAGTAACCTTTGGTATATCTCAGGGAATAACTTTGATATTATATATTTCGATCTTAGAAAGGCTTTTAATACTGTTGCAAATGGAAGACTGCTGCACAAATTGGAGCAGTGTGGCATTGGTGGCAAATTGCTGCTATGGATAAAGGGATGTTTGTTGTTGTTGTTATTTGGTTTTTAGGAGCATTAGCAACTAAGGCCATATTGCTCCGGGAATATGCGGTGATCATTCCCTGATCTTTCCGCATCCCCGTATTTGGTGGTGACGGGATCGAACCCCGGTCTAATCAAGAAGCGTGCGTTACGCACTGCTGCTCCTTCCCACCTGGCTACGGAGGCGCCGATAAAGGGATGGTTGAGTGGCAGAAGACAGAGAGTGGTAATCAATGGACACTGCTGACACTATGCTGCTGCAACAGGATCTGGAAAGGTTGAGCAGATGGGCTGAGAGGTGGCAAATGAAGTTTAACATTGACAAATGTAAAGTACTACATATGGGAAACAGTAACCCCTGAGCGATGTATCAACTCTGTGGTACTACACTGACAGTGGTAGAGAATGAAAAGGATCTGGGGGTAATTGTGCAGGCAGATATGAAGTTCTCTGAGCAGTGCAGACGAGCTGCAAGAGTAGCTCACGGTGTCTTGTCAATGATATACAGGAATTTTTCTAGAAGGGATAGGGAGGTGATTATTCCCCTGTATAAGGCATTGGTCAGGCCACACCTTGAGTACTGTATACAGGTCTGGAGGCCTCATTTCAAGAGGGATGTAGAGCTGCTGGAACGAGTACAGAGAAGGGCAACAAGATTAGTGAATGGAACAAAGGGTTGCTCTTACGAAGAAAGGCTTAAGTTTTGCAAATTACAGAGTCTGGAGACTAGGCACCGGCGAGGTGATCTGATAGAGGTGTATAAGGGCTTGAATGGTTTGAGCATGCTCAATGCTGATGGGATTCTTCCTCTTGCTCAGAATAATCACCTGAGAGGGCATAAATTCAAATTGAGGAAAGACAGATGTAGGATAGATGTGCGGAAATTTGCCTTTAGCCAGCGGGTAGTTGGTTGGCGGAACAGACTTCCATCACTTGTTGTTGAAGTTGATAGCCTAAACAAATTTAAGGCTCAGCTGGACAGGTATTTCGAATGAATGGAGGGGTGAAATGGGAGTGGTGTTTTTTTTTTTTTTTTTTGGCTGATGCTGAATAAGCTTACTTTCTTGCATCATATGCCTCTACTAATGCTAATCACCAACGTACCAAGTCTAAAAACAATGCACTACTATGTTGGAAGTAACCCCAATTGTGAACCAAATTAAACAGTAGGTAAGGTGTAGTGTCCACACCACACTGAGGAATGACTGTCCCTCCCCCATGTCACAAGGTGACAGATGATTCTCATAATATGATAAAAACTGTTTCTTCTTCAGAATCAAGCTCCAGAATCTTCCATTTCTTCTATTATGCATTATGGTAATGTCTTATAAAGGGCATCATGGTAAGATTCACTATTACCGTGATGGTAATCCTGCTCATAATGCTCTCAGAGTCATCTACATCAGCCAGTGTATAATCTAGATGCTTCTATTGTCAGCTGTGAGTGGAGGGAGTTTGAGTAGTACATATGCAAGAGGCACTGCCAAGGGGAGGAGCCGTGTATATTCTTGCTATGGACAGACACACCATGTCTAAAAATTTGATCAACTGATAGATAAACCAAACACGGAGGACGCGGAAAGGTCAGGGAATGACCCCATATCCCGGAGCAATATGGCCTTAGTTGCTAATGCTCCTAAAAACCAAATAACTAACTAACTAACTGATAGATAACCTCCCAACTCTTATTATGAATAGTCAAACTAATGGAACACACTTTTTTTTTTTTTTTTATGGAAACCCCAAACACGAAAGATATCAAAATCTATAGTACTTAATATTGTGCATGGGTTGAAACAGAAGTATGGGGGGGGGGGATGCTGGAAACTTTGCTCTAGAGACTAAATATGGGTTTCGCCACTTCAAGCCTCCAATAAGCAAAGTCGTGGTATTGCACCGGTCGATGAGAGTCATCTACCACCTATTAATCATGCATTAAGAATTTGCAGATAAAGGAACCACAGGGTGACAGTGATCACAATGTACTGATGTGGGAATTACTTAAAGATCTAACTACCATCAAGGCTAAAGGAAAGGGCTTTTGCTTTCACAAAGGTGACTCAGAGGTCTCAGACAGTTTTTAAATTCTGAATAGTGGAATCAACTGATGATGTTACCAACGTTGAATTCTAAATGGGAAGCCTTCAGGGACTTAATTTTGGATGCTACTAGGCTTTTCATTCCAACTAAAAAAATACTTTTCAAGGTTTAGGCCTAAATGGATGTCAGATGAATTAATGAAGCACGTGGCAGACAAGAAAAATGTATGGGATGCATATAAATTATCAGGTGACACAGAAGCCTATGGCAGATATACGCTTGTCTGTAATCAAGTCACAAAGGAGTTTAGGCAGGCAAAGGCAGATTATTCTTTAGCAAAGGATGCAAAGAGTTCTTTACTTATGTAAACTCTAGAAGGAAAGGGAAGAATCAGATTGGACCACTTAACATAGATGGGTTGACTATTGATGATCATGCTCAGGTAGCTAATAAACTGAATGAGTATTTTGCATCTACATTCACACATGAGGAATTGTTCAATGAGAGGAATGCCAGACTCTTACTGAACTCTAACAGGGAGCTTAGTGATTTTGTAATAACTAAGAGCAAAGTGGAGGAGAAATTTGAAATTAAACATAAGAAAGGCACCTGGGGGGGGGATGGGATCTATCCAGTTATATTAAAGGAGGCAGCAAAGGAAGTAAGCAAACCCTTATCCATAATTATGAAAGCTTCCTTGGACTTAGGGAAGGTCCCCATGGACTGGAGGTGTGCAAATGTATCACCAATTCACAAGGGGGTTCTAAAAAGGTGACACAAGTAACTACAGACCTCTTAGTTTAACTTGTGTTCCAGGGAAAATAATGGAATCATTGATTAAAGAAGCATTGCAGGATCATCTAGACAAGACTGCAGCAATAATTCAGACACAGCATGGGTTTGTTACAGGGAGGTCTTGTCTGACCAATTTGATTGGATACTATGATGTGGTTACAAAGGAACTGAATGCCAAAAATAATTTCATATACTTGTATTTCAGGAAAGCTTTTAATACTGTTGCACATGGAAGACTGCTGTACAAATTGGAGAGGTATGGCATTAAGGGTAAGTTGCTACAATGGATAAAGGGATGGTTGACTGGGAGACGACTTTGAACTAATGAGACTCGTGACAGAGAAGAAAAATGCATGGGATGCATATAAATTATCAGGTGACGCAGAAGCCTGTGGCAGATATAAGCTAGTCTGTAATCAGGTCACAAAGGAGGTTCGGCAGGCGAAGGCGGATTACGAGAAATCTTTGGCAAAAGATGCTAAGAAAAACAGCAAGGATTTCTTTACTTATATAAACTCTAAAAGGAAGGGGATGAATATGATTGGTCCACTTGACATCGATGGTTCGACTGTTGATGATCCTGCTCAGATAGCAAACAAACTGAATGAGTATTTTGCATCTACATTCACACGTGAGGAATTATTACAGTTTGAAAATGGAAGAAGGTTATCACATTGTAGCAGTGTGCTTAATGATTTCGTAATAACTGAGAGCAAAGTGGAGGAGAAATTGTTGAAGTTAAACATAAGAAAGGCACCTGGGGTGGATGGGATCTATCCAGTTATTTTAAAGGAGGCGGCAAAGCAACTAAGCAAACCCTTAGCCATAATTATGAGAGCATCCTTGGACTCAGGGGAGGTTCCCACGGACTGGAGATGTGCAAATGTGTCCCCAATTCACAAAGGTGGATCGAAGGGTGACACGAGTAATTACAGACCAGTTAGTTTAACTTCTGTTCCGTGTAAAATAATGGAGTCACTGGTTAAAGATGCATTGCAGGATCATCTAGACAAGACTGCAGCAATAATTCAAACACAGCATGGGTTTGTTAAGGGAAAGTCTTGTCTGACAAATTTGATTGGTTATTATGATGTGGTCACAAAGGAACTGGATGCAAAAAATAATTTTGATATCACATACTTGGATTTCAGGAAAGCTTTTGACACTGTTGCGCATGGAAGACTACTGTACAAATTGGAGCAGAATGGTATTAAGGGTAAGTTGCTACAATGGATAAAAGGATGGTTAAGTGGGAGAAGACAGAGGGTGGTAATCAATGGGTGCTGCTCTTCGTGGACTAATGTTATTAGTGGAGTCCCACAGGGTTCGGTGTTGGGTCCACTGTTGTTTTGTGTATTTATCAATGATATTGATGAAGGTATATCAGGCTTAATGTCGAAGTTTGCAGATGACACAAAGGTTGGCAGGGTTGTTAATGACAGTAATGGCAGTGTGCTACTGCAACAGGATCTAGATAATTTGGGCAGATGGGCTAAGAAGTGGCAACTGAAGTTCAACCTTGACAAATGCAAAGTACTGCATATGGGGAGAAGTAACCCCAGAGAAACGTACCAACTGTGTGGTACTACACTTAAGGTGGTAGAAAATGAAAAAGACCTGGGAGTAATTGTGCAGTCAGATATGAAGTTTTCTGAGCAGTGCAGACAGGCTGCTAGGGCGGGTCATGGGGTTTTGTCAATGATATATAGGAATTTTGCTAGCAGGGAAAAGGAGGTGATTGTCCCTCTGTATAAGGCAATGGTCAGGCCACGCCTTGAGTACTGCGTACAGGTCTGGAGGCCTCATTTTAGGAAGGATGTAGATTTGCTTGAGCGTGTACAGAGAAGGGCAACAAGATTGGTGAGGGGAATGAAGGGATTCTCTTACCAAGAGAGGCTTAAGTTCTGCAAATTGCAGTGGCTGGAGACTAGGCACCTGCGCGGTGATCTGATTGAGGTCTATAAGGCCTTGAATGGGTTGAGCACACTGAATTCTGATGGGATACTTCCACTTGTTCAGATTACGAACCTACGGGGACATAAGTTCAAATTAAGAAAGGACAGATGTAGAATAGATGTGCGGAAATTTGCCTTTAGCCAGCGGGTGGTTAATTGCTGGAACAAACTTCCATCTGTCGTTGTGGAAGTTGATAGGTTAAATAAATTTAAGGAGGAACTGGACAGGTATTTGGAGGGAATGGTGTGATTTTTTTTTTTTTTTTTTTTTTGGCTGATGCTGCATAAGCTCCTACACTTGCTTTCTTGCATCATGTGCCACTACTACTACTACTACTACTACTACTACTACGACAGAGAGTGGTAATCAATGGACACTGTTCTTCGTGGACGAATGTTATTAGTGGAGTTCTCCAGGGTTCGGTTTTGGGCCCATTGTAGTTTTGTATATTTATCAATGATATTGATGAAGGTACATCAGGTTTAATGTCCTAGTTTGCAGATGATACAAAGGTTGGCAGGGTTATCTCCAAAAAGATCTAACTTACCAAAAGGCTTCCTAATCCATTTCATGAATATACACGGTCTCACTTCCAATTTCAATGATGTCGATTTCCATAAGCAACATGAGGATGGATTGAAAAGCAACACCTCTTAGCTCATAACCTCAGGGCTAGATGGCAGTAAGTTCCACCTTGATTGTTCATGTAGCTAATTACAAGCTACATGCTACAATGTGCAGTTTCTGGCACAAAAATCTACAACAAATTTTTTGGGGGGAAAAAAAAAAAAAAAACGAACCACAATCAATTCAGTCAGTATACTGAGACATTGAACAAGCTCAAAACAAGAATCAAATGGGGAAGGTCTGGCAATAATTTTATTTATGGGATTTGAAGCTGTCCTACATATTCCCAATAGACCAGATTTGATCCCATGTAACTTTAAGGAATATTTCTGAGGCAACATATATGACCACAATCAAGAATTAATAACAGCCAGCCAGCCATGAAAAGATGGTTAAACTCTGTCAAAAGAATGGCATACAAAAACTTGTCAAGTGTTGGACAAAATGCATCAGGTTAGGTGGAGAATATACATAAAAATTATATATATCAAATTAATGATAACTTTTTTTTTTATCTACAAGTATGTTTTTTTTTTTTTTTTTTTTAAGTTTATTGCTATTCCTTCAAAAATTATTTTTAAATCAACCTCAAGAAATCTCTATAAAAGAAGCAAAACCTTTTAATTTTAGTCCAGTATAATCAAAACAAGATATTCCTCTTTATTGTAATATGACTAATAATAACAAATACAAAACAAGCACTATGTTTAGGGATCATAGGATTCCTTCCAATTTAGGTTTTAAATACACGTACTTTGATGGTTCATCTGAATTGAAATTTAAAAAGTAAACTTTCACTTTCAGTATAAATGAATTTTAATTATTATTTTCCAATTAACATGGTGTGGGTAGTTTATTTTTTTGTTGATGATGTATAGCTTGCTTCCATACATCATTTGCTAATACAGCAGACTCTCGATTTACTAGGACACTTCAAGACACCAAATTAAAAAAAAAATAAAAAAATAAAAAAATCAACCAGAAATCATAAAATTCAAGCAATAACTAGAATAGGTATAAACAGATGTTTGGCAAGTTGCATATAGGCGACAAGAAGCGGAGTTATAAGTTGTCATTGGGAGATTAATGTACCTATTATCTTGAAACCCCCTGCTGTCTTCACGCCCACTGCTAAAAAAAAGAAAACAAACATTTAGTTTGCTTTAGTGCACTGTGTCGACTGTTGTGTTCCGTCGCACCTCAAAAAGACAAATTCGTTTTGTTATTTAGGTCAGGATTATCAAAATTTTTTTTTCATAGTAAATATTTTTTTTTCAAAAGAGTTGGACTTTGAAAACGGTACATTCGTTAAATCTTTAATGAACCATTATAATGTTGGTGACCAAACCATATGCAACATCGTAAAAAATAAAGAGAAGCTATTAGATTTAAAATCAACATCGTAAAAAATAAGGGGAAGCATCGTATTGGACATGCAAGTAGTGCGTGATAAGTTTTTTTATCTAGCACTATATTTTATATGTAGGTTGCTGAACATTTTTCGATAAAGCAAGTTCCCGACTTATGTATTTTTTTTGGATTGTAAAATTTAAAACAGTTAAAAAAAGCAATTAAGAATAATGAACATGGCACGCACAAATTGCACAAGTGAGATATGGAAAACAAGCTTAAAAAATAGGAATGAAGAGAAGATTCTTAAAATTTATATATGTTTTTTTTTATATGACTGAATATTTCATTAAAGCGAATACATGTTTCACCATAACGTAAAACCCAAAGAATTCCAGTTATCAGTATTATCGCCAAATGTAATAAGATCGAGTTTACTACCCGTTTATAATTACATTGCCTAACAGAAAAGCCCAATAAACCAGAAACTGAAAATTGTCTTTATTGTTTTATGGTAGTTACCCCCAGAAATGTGCTTTAGTAAAATGTGAGCTCGTGTGGGGTGATAATAGTGAGTTTTCGCCTTAACCCCGTGAAATTCTTTACAGGAAATTTAACCTTAACCGTTATCATGATGCCGACTAAGAGAATATCTGAGAGCAGTACTAGTAAATCTACCAAGAAAAGGAAAGCAATCGAGTTGGATCAGAAAATTAAAATAATAAGGATGTACGAAAATGGTCAAACATTAACAAGTATCGAGTGGAATTCAGATTTGTCAGTGTGAACAGCGAACACAATAATAAAGGAGAAAGACAGAATACAAGAAGCAGTGAAGGGATTGGCACCAATGAAGCCAACTATAATAACCAAGGCTATAAAATACATATCACTTTTTACAGTACAATAACATGCATTTTTTTTCTTCCTTTTATGTGTTATGTGCCGCTCCGGCTACTTCACCGCTGTCCCCAGATAAAGTTTTTTTTAACTGAACTAATTAAAAATATATTACTATTTTTCTATAAATTTTATATTATTTTTCTGCATACCAGGGATATAGTAGCAACATTTTATTAGTCATTCCCGAGTTACGTAAAACTCGACTTACGTAAGAAGTCCTGGAACGTATCTCTTACATTTGTCTGGGACTTACTGTATTTTTGGATTAACCGGGATATCGATTATCCGGGTTTTTTTTCTTTTTTTTTTTTAACCATCTATCCCAGAAAATCAAGAGTCTACTGTACTTGCTAATATGATCACTTGCAGTCTGATTAAAAAATGAGAAAAAAAATGCCATTGTATAAATAAGCATGAAATTAATATTAGTAAATTCTAAGCTAACTTACCTTCATCATCAGAAATTTTTATGACTGAACATTCTGTGGGACTTTTAGGCTGAAGCCTACAAAAAAGAAGGCAATATGAAACAATGCAAATAACCAAACAAGAAACAATAACTACACTGAGATTATAGTAGTAATATTTATTTATCCATTGTTTTGAAGACATATTTGTAAAACTGTTACAGATACTGTTTTAGAAATCTAAAGCATGTTAATAATGTTATTCAAATCAGCCTGACAGAATATTCTAAACTAGGCCTGGACAATTTTTTTGATATTTAGGTACCACCAGGGATAGTTAGATGCGAGATTTAAAATCACAGTAAAAAAGAAACATAAGAAAAAAGGAAAGGAGTTCAATAAGCAAACTAATAAATCCATCACCGCCAGAGCATTTAGAAATGTTGAAAACAGTGGCCAGTGGGATGCAGAGGACGTTACCATTAATACAAGCTTTCTGTTCTTAGCCAATTCTGTCTTGGGACTGCTTGTTTCTTCTCATTAATAGCCATCTATGTGCTTTTACAAGGGGCATTCAATAAATCATCTACCTACCTATGAAGGAAATGAGATAGAGGCAAAAATCCGTTTTTATTTTTCAATGTAACTCCCCTGAACTTCAATACACTTGTTCCATTTTGTTGGCAATGAGGAAATACCAGACAAATAAAATTTTTTGTCGTGTCCATCAAAGAATGCAGAAACAGCAATGTCAGTTCGGCTAAAGTAAAGAAAGACAACATGAGAACCACAGGAAACATCACTAACTTACCCGGAAAATTAGTTTCCTGATACCGCACTCTAGCACTGCTTGCTCAGTAAACAGACGGTAGGTGTTATCGGTTTGGAGCAGATGCCGAGAACAATATATTGATTGACAAGAAGGCGTGGCAAACAATGAAATGATTGGTGGTAGGCAGGACAGACGACAAGCCACTGAGTAGTCATTGGTTGGCATTATGATGTGTATTTATGAATAAAGAACAGTGCATAATTAGTTTTGTAATGAATGGTAAACAGGTAATAATAGCGATGAATCTTTTTAAAGATGGAAAAATTTGTAAGGAAAATAAAACGTTGCTTGATTTTTTGATGAAAACTAAATTAATAAGCCAGAAATTGTACTGTTTTAAGTGCAATGATTATTTTAAAATAACTGAATCATGAAGAGAGTCATGTGGAAAGTTCTGGTATTGTAAAAAATGTTCTGCAGGAGTTTCTTGATTAAAATATAGGTTTTATGGAAAATGCAAAACTTCCATTAAAAAAGATAATGTATATTATATACTTCTGGTCAACGTGCATGCCAGTGACTATGACAGCATTCCATCTGGAGATTTCGAAAGTAACAGCAATTAAGTTTTATAAGAAGCTAAAAGATATTTGCGAATTGCAGTTGTTAAAAAAACCCATTAAGTTGGGTGGATCAGGGAAAACTGTAGAAGCAGACGAAACTGTATTGGTAAAACCAGAACATCAGAGAGGACGAAACTTAACTGCTGAGAAGAAATGGGTGTTTGGAGTATTTGAAAGAGAATCAAAATTTGTCTTCATGAAATTCATAAAAAATCAGAAATCAAAAACTCTTTTATGCATTATTAGAAAAGTAGTGAAGAAAAACACTACCATCATAACAGATGAATGGCACGGATATAGGCGTATTACAGCCTTAGAAAAAAAGAATTACAAACATTTAACGGTGAAACCCAAGGAACATTTTGTAGATCCACATACAGGAACACATACGAATAACATCGAAGCCCAGTGGAAGAGACTAAAAAGTGTGACTAAAAGACTAAATGGCTGCTGTAAAGATGATGATGGGTAACATGAATGAATATACATGTCTTCAAATTTATGGGAAAAATCATGAAGATACTTTACAGAATATTATTAATCAAATTACAAATAGCTATTGAGGTCCAACTATATGATTTGTATTCATGAAATTGGTTCCCCCCCCCCCCCCCCCGAAAAAGTTCTGTTATTTGCATTTTTAGGTCATGTTTTTTTTCTCATTATTAAAAGCACATTTTTGGAATTCATGAGTGTTTTTACTATATTATTGATTTGGTTTGGTTACGAGAAAAGGAAAAGGTTTCTTTATTTTTTGTTATATTCCATAACCTGACCTTAAATGGTAGGTTAGGAAATAACAGAAAAGGTTTCCTTATATTTCTGGTGGCTCTGTAGCCAGGTGGGCAGGAGCAGCAGCGCGTAGCACATGCTTCTTGATTAGATCAGAGTTCGAGCCCGTGACCACCAAATACGGAGGATGTGGAAAGGTCAGGGAATGACCACCGCATATCCCCGGAGCAATATGGCCTTAGTTGCTAATGCTCCTTAAAAAAAAAAAAAAAAACGACCAAACCTTATATTTCTTGACCTAACCTTAAAGGTTAGGTTAGGAAATAATAGGAAAAGAAAGAATCTTTATAATATATATATTGTGAATAGCTATTGAGGTTTTGATTGACGTTATGATACGTGTGTATCCGTGCGAGTGTCTTTAAAAATAAAAATATAAGCACAGATTGTTCATTTACCTACAAGAATACTGGACAATCCTAATTATACAGCCAATACGCTTGATCGTTTTCTCACAAACAACCCTTCTAAGTACATGGTCGAAGAGAGAGGTCCTTTAGGCACCTCAGATCACAACTTGGTGATTGTCTCTTCTCCAATGGAACCTTTATCTCATGGCTATTCCCAACCTCGTGTTGTTTGGCATTACAAGAATGCAAAATGGGATGACCTGCGAGATTTCTTTTCTTCTTTTCCTTGGTTGGATTACTGTTTCAAAACTTCTGATGTCAACATTTGCTCAGATCGTGACAGTGAAATTATTCTTGCAGGAATGGAATCCTTTATCCTACACTCCACTTTAAAATCTCGTCCTGTATCTAAACCTTCGTTTTCCAATAAATGTGCTAAGGCTGTTCAAGAGAAGAATGTTGCATATTGTAACTGGCTTGTTTCTAATTCTTCAGTTTCATTTTCTGTCTACACCAAAGCTTGCAACAATTGTAAAGCAGTTATTAATCAGTCCAAACTAGAGTTTGAACAGGCTAAGAGTAGAAAACTTGCTTCTTGCCCTAATGGTAGCCGAGCATTCTGGTCTCTTGCCAAAGCTATTGGCCGCAACTTTTGCCCATCTTTGCTCCCACCTCTGTCCAAACCAGATGGTTCTGTTGCCACTTCAGCCAAGGATAAAGCTGACCCGCTAGAATCTCATTTTTCTTCCAGCTCATGTATTAATGATCTTGGTAAAACACCTCCCACCATTCCCAACACGCTCCATTCAATGCCTCCTGTGGTCTTCCGTCAAAAGGATATCAGAAGGATTTTGATGAATCTTGATGCCAAGAAAGCTCCAGGTCCCGAGTTAGTTAGTTAGTTAGTTAGTTGAGTTTTATTGGCGCATCAGCAACTTAGGCTATAATGCGCCAAAACTTTGTCAGCAAAATTAGTAAAACATTCAGTGACCTAATGAATTAGGTCACTAAGTCAGAGTATAAAAACAATTATAAACTGTAAAAGACAAATATCTGTAAACGAGTAACAATAGTAAACCTTAGAATAATAAGATTTTTTTTTTTTTTTTTTAAATACGAGTAAAAAGGTTTACTGTTTTTAGGAAACTAAAAATAGCAGACACATGGTCATTGTCGGATAAAATCTGACTGAGTGTATACGGCTCAGTCAGATGGTTAAAAGCGGTATAACGAGCATTTCTAAAATTGGTACAGTCACATAAAATATGTTTGATGGATAAAATGGTGTCGCACTGCTCGCACATAGGAGGGTCATCAGCCCTCAGCAAAAAGGCGTGTGTTAGATGACAGTGTCCTATGCGGAGCCGAGCAAGAACAACTTCCTCTTTGCGATCCCTGAGTAAGCTGGACCGCCATGGATGGATCATAGGCTTAATTCGACATAGTTTGTTTGTAGTAATCAGTCGATGCCACGAATCTTGCCACTGAGATTGTAGGTTACTACGGATCACTTGCCTGTAGTCTGTATAGGGGACTAACAGGTCAAGATTATCCGTCAGGGCTGCCGATTTGGCTGCAGTGTCAGCCAAATCATTTCCTCTAATCCCGATGTGACTGGGAATCCAGCAGAATCGGATATCGAATCCACTTACAAAGAGGCTGTATATTATCTGCTGGATTCGGGACAGGGTTGGATGATTAGTGTGTGACATCGCTGATAAAGCCTGTAGTGCACTCATTGAGTCGGCATATATAATACTCCGTTGGTAATGGTGTTTTCTTATGTGATCTAGAGCTAACTCTATGGCATGCAGCTCTGCAGTGTAAATGCTGCAGTCAAGGGGTATCTGCTCTGATACGGTATTATTTGGAAAGACAGCAGCAGATCCCACATACGATTCTGACTTCGAGCCGTCTGTGTAAACTGGCAAGAAGTCAGAATGTTCTGCACGGTGTTGTGAATAGAGCTGAAGGTAGACAGAGGCTGGAGTATTAGACTTCGTCGCAAGTTTGAGCGAGAAGTCACATGCTGGTGTTTGTGCATGCCAGGGTGGAAGGGGCTCCTTTGGTGATCGAGCGACCTTGTCTACCGAGATGTTAAGCTCATTGAGTAGCTCTTGAACACGAATGCCGAATGGGCGATTGGTGGTCCGCCGTGTGTTATAAAGATTTTCCCATCGTGGCTCGAAAACGGATGTCCACGTGGGATGGTCCGGCAGGGACTTCAGCTTGAAGGCATATTGTAGAGACAACTGCATTCGTCGAAGCGACAACGATGGTTCATTTGCTTCGACATACAGACTTTGGACAGGTGATGTTCGGAATGCACCAGTAGCGATTCGAATGGCTTGGTGATGGATGGGGTCAAGCCAACGAACGGCGCTATTTCTGGCAGATGCATACACCTGAGACCCATAATCTAATTTTGAGCGTACAAGTGCACGGTACAGACGTAGTAGAGTGCATCGGTCTGCACCCCAAGAGGTAGAAGAGAGAGAGCGGAGGATGTTAAGCCCTCTCGTACACTTCGTACGTAGCTGACGAATGTGTTGAACAAATGTCAACTTTTTGTCAAAAATGAGTCCCAGGAATTTTGCCTCTGATACGACTGGGATGGTGCTTTGTCCAAGTCGTAATTCGGGCTCAGGGTGGAGGTTACGTTTGCGACAAAAATGGACGCAAACGGTCTTCTCCGGTGAGAACCTGAAACCACTGGCCGTGGCCCAGATGTTAACACGGTCAATAGCTTGTTGCAGTTGTCTCTCAATAACCCTCATATTGCATGATTGAGAGAATATGCTGAAGTCATCGACATAGAGTGCACTGTTTACAGTTGGAGGAAGTTGTTCTGAAATAGAATTTATTTTAATGGCAAAAAGCGTAACACTTAAGACAGATCCTTGTGGTACCCCCTCCTCTTGGCAAAAAGGCCGCGAAAGGGAGGATCCTACACGAACTTGGAAATAACGGCAGGATAAAAAATTTTTAATAAAAATGGGAAGGTGGCCTCTCAGACCGAGATTGTATAGGTCTCTTAAAATACCAAATCTCCAAGTTGTGTCGTACGCTTTTTCCATGTCAAAGAACACCGACACCAAATGTTCTCTTTTTAGGAAAGCATCTCGGATAGATGTTTCCAGTCTAACTAAGTGGTCCAATGTGGACCTATTTCTTCGGAAGCCGCACTGAAAGCGGGAGAGAAGGTCATTCGACTCTAAATACCATAGGAGCCGAGCATTGACCATTCTCTCCAATATTTTGCACAGACAGCTGGTCAGAGCAATAGGACGATAGTTTTTTGGATATTTAGGATCCTTTCCTGGCTTAGCAAAAGCAAGAATAGTTGCCTTGCGCCAGGTTTCCGGAAAGTGCTCCTCGAGGAAGATTCTGTTGTACAGGAGGAGCAGACGGTCCATGGATTCTGGTGAAAGATGTTTGATCATTTCATAATGGATGTTATCTGGTCCAACAGCGGTAACCTTTGTACGGGCGAGTGCTGTTTTCAGCTCATGGATATTAAATGGCCCATTGTATGGGTGGGATCCCCTCGATGTGAATTTAAGGGCCTGCTGTTCAGCGTTGCGCTTTAGGACCAGAAACTCTGGGGAGTAAGATGATGTTGCGGAGATTTTAGAAAAAGTTTCCCCAAGAGCATTCGCTATTGCAGTAAAGTCTGCAATAGTACATCCATTATATTCAAGGACCGATGAGGGGTGCGCTGTGTATTTTCCCTTCATTTTCCGGATTTTATCCCAGACTACCTTAGAGTTGGTAGACTGGTTAATAGATGATGTAAAACGGATCCACGATTCCTTTTGACTCTGACGACGGATGTAGCGTGCTTTGGCTCGTGCACGTTTAAAGGCTATAAGGTTGGTCGTGGTAGGATATCGGCGGAATATCCCCCACGCTTTGTTTTGAGCCTTTTTTGCTGCTGTGCATTGTGAATTCCACCAGGGTTTGGGAAATGGTGGAAACCGGGCAGATGTTTTTGGAACAGTATTCGCAGCTGCTTGGACAATATTTTCTGTGATGTACTTAACTGCATCATTGATAGGCTCTTGACTGACTGTACTAAGATTAAAATTTGCCTGATGTTGGAAGGCAGTCCAGTCAGCCTGATCAAACTTCCACCGTGGTAACCTGAAGGGAAGACATGGTCTCCCACTGTGTAACAAGGTTATCACAGGGAAGTGATCACTTCCGTATGGATTCTCCTCCACTTCCCAAGTGAGTGAAGGGAGCAGAGAAGGGGAGCAGATAGAGAGATCAATGGCAGAAAAGGTACGGGTAGGCATGTGGAAAAAGGTGTTTGTTCCAGTATTTAGAAGGGAAAGGTCATTGTCATTGAGCACACGCTCTATGACTCGTCCCCTTCCGTTGATGCTAGCACTACCCCACAGGGTGTTATGTCCATTCATATCCCTGAGAAGTAATAAAGGGGGAGGCAACTGCGTTAGAAGATCATCAAGGTCTACCTGGGAGATGTCAGTCCCAGGTGGCAAATAAATAGAGCATACAGTTAATAAGAATCCCACTGAAAGGCGAATTGCAACAGCCTCTATGCTGGTTGTAATTAGCAAGGGCTGCACTGGGGTATGGTTACCCACAAGGATAGCCACTCCCCCATGTACAGAGTCGTCCGCAATTCTATCCTTTCGAAAAACTGTGATGTTGTGCATGGTGGGATCATCATTTGCCTTTAGATATGTCTCCTGCAAGCAAAAGCAAACTGGCTCGTGCTTTTGCAGGAGGGCCTTGATGTCATCTATATTTCGCCGGAATCCACGACAATTCCATTGTAGGAATTTAGCCATTATTTTGGCTTGGTGGGTCCAACAGGCGGCTTCCGAGGTGCTGAGGGCTTACTTTTGTCAGTCTTGGATTTATCTTTTTTGGGGAAGAAAGGACGCTGTCCCGTGTCCATTTCCTCCTCCGCAAAGAGTTCCAAGACTGACTCTTCGGGTACCTCCTTCTGCTCGACATCCATCTTTTCTTGGGTACTAGGGGGGACTTCCCCTTTCTTATTTCTTTCATAACTACCTTTGTAATTTGTGGAGCATTAGGAGGTACCGATATAGGAGTGGCAGCTGATTGGTCCTTCTGTGTAGGTTTTTGCGAACTTAAGAGATACCGCGCGATGGGAGTGAAAGACTCCTTTGGAGGAATGGTCATGTCCGTCTGAGTTCCGACGGAACATCTCCCTGCTACCTTCTGGGCGTAGGTAGGTCTGTTGATATTCAGGGGTTTGACCGATTTCCTTGCCTCCTGGTATGATATATTTAGCTCTGCCTTCAGCCGTTGAATTTCTTTTTCTTCTTTCCACCTCTGGCATGCTCGTGAGTAGGCCGGATGTTCGCCCTCACAGTTAATACAGGTGGGTTTTGCGGCGGAACAAGCTGTTGTTTCGTGGTCCTTTGCACCGCATCGAGCGCATGCAAGGACTCCACGGCAGGCCATTTGAGAATGTCCATACTTCTGGCACTTAAAGCACCGTAAAGGGTTCGGAACGTATGGACGCACTGAACAGTTGATGTATCCAGCTTTAATCTCGTCAGGAGGTTTAGGAGTGTTAAAAGTCAGGATTACGCTCCTGGTTTTAACAATTTTTCCATCCCTTCGCGCAGTGATTCTCTTGACAGCAATGACTCCCTGTGGTTTTAATTCGGAGCAGATTTCCTCCTCGGTCACGTCGAGAAGGTCCCACTCCGAAATGACACCTCTCGATGAATTGAGTGTTCTGTGTGGTGTCACTGTTACAGGGATTCCTCCGATTGATGTTACTCGGAGTAGATGTTCGGATTGCCTGTCATTTTTCGTTTCAATTAAGAGGTCTCCAGAACGGAGCCTCTTAACTGATTTGGGAGAACCTACTAACCCATCTAACCCTTTTTGAATAAAAAAGGGCGACATTTTACCAATCGGTTTTTCACTGGTGGAATGAATAATTAGGAATCTTGGGACAGGCCCTGATGATGATGTTTCAGTTCGCTGCCTCTTTGTTGCAATAATATCTGCCTCTCCGTCTATATTTTCAGATAGGGACCGGGTTGGGGCCCCTGAAGAAGTAAGTTTCTCAGGATTCATGAAGGTTATTTAGTTGTTCAGTGCCCGGGCTCCCCACCCACCACGGAGCCCAAAGGGACGCCC